>NC_091295.1:58752449-58789949 GCF_038502225.1 Cherax quadricarinatus | reverse complement strand
TAAAAGTAAGAATCTCTCTGGGTCTTGAGAAACATCGTTATTAGTAAAAGTAAGAATCTCTCTGGGTCTTGAGAAACATCGTTATTAGTAAAAGTAAGAATCTCTCTGGGTCTTGAGAAACATCGTTATTAGTAAAAGTAAGAACCTCTCTGGGTCTTGAGAAACATCGTTATTATTAAAAGTTAGAATCTCTCTGGGTCTTGAGAAACATCGTTATTAGTATAAGTAAGAACCTCTCTGGGTCTTGAGAAACATCGTTATTAGTAAAAGTAAGAATCTCTCTGGGTCTTGAGAAACATCGTTATTAGTAAAAGTAAGAATCTCTCTGGGTCTTGAGAAACATCGTTATTAGTAAAAGTATGAACCTCTCTGGGTCTTGAGAAACATCGTTATTAGTAAAAGTATCTCTCTGGGTCTTGAGAAACATCGTTATTAGTAAAAGTATGAACCTCTCTGGGTCTTGAGAAACATCGTTACTAGTAAAAGTATCTCTCTGGGTCTTGAGAAACATCGTTATTAGTATAAGTCAGAATCTCTCTGGGTCTTGAGAAACATCGTTATTAGTAAAAGTAAGAATCTCTCTGGGTCTTGAGAAACATCGTTATTAGTAAAAGTAAGAATCTCTCTGGGTCTTGAGAAACATCGTTATTAGTAAAAGTAAGACTCTCTCTGGGTCTTGAGAAACATCGTTATTAGTAAAAGTAAGAACCTCTCTGGGTCTTGAGAAACATCGTTATTAGTAAAAGTAAGAACCTCTCTGGGTCTTGAGAAACATCGTTATTAGTAAAAGTAAGAACCTCTCTGGGTCTTGAGAAACATCGTTATTAGTAAAAGTAAGAACCTCTCTGGGTCTTGAGAAACATCGTTATTATTAAAAGTTAGAATCTCTCTGGGTCTTGAGAAACATCGTTATTAGTATAAGTAAGAACCTCTCTGGGTCTTGAGAAACATCGTTATTAGTAAAAGTATGAACCTCTCTGGGTCTTGAGAAACATCGTTATTAGTAAAAGTATGAACCTCTCTGGGTCTTGAGAAACATCGTTATTAGTAAAAGTAAGTATCTCTCTGGGTCTTGAGAAACATTGTTATTATTAAAAGTAAGAATCTCTCTGGGTCTTGAGAAACATCGTTATTAGTATAAGTCAGAATCTCTCTGGGTCTTGTGAAACATCGTTATTAGCAAAAGTAAGAACCTCTCTGGGTCTTGAGAAACATCGTTATTAGTAAAAGTAAGAATCTCTCTGGGTCTTGAGAAACATCGTTATTAGTAAAAGTAAGAACCTCTCTGGGTCTTGAGAAACATCGTTATTAGTAAAAGTAAGAACCTCTCTGGGTTTTGAGAAACATCGTTATTAGTAAAAGTAAGAATCTCTCTGGGTCTTGAGAAACATCGTTATTAGTAAAAGTAAGAACCTCTCTGGTTCTTGAGAAACATCGTTATTAGTAAAAGAAAGAATCTCTCTGGGTCTTGAGAAGGCATTATTAGTAAAAGTAAGAATCTCGGTGGTCTTGAGAAGACATCAGTGTGAGAGTAAATACGAGAATCTTACCCAGGTTTACTGATGCACTTATGACTTTTTTCGACAAGGACACAGAAACCCAAGTGTACACGTAAGATGCCATAACTTCCTGCCAGAACGTTGTGCTGAAAGTAAGTTTACTTGAAATTGCCGAATCAGCTGTTGAGCTGTTGAACTTGACAGATGTACTGAGCAATGCAGCAGCTCTTAAGAGAGAGCGTGAGTACTGAGAGCCTGGGAAGTTTCCTAGACGAAGATGATGACAGAATTACTTGTTAACAAGCAAGGCATTAATGTTCTCGGTAAAAAAGTGAACTGGATACAACCAGTGACTTTTATCACCAGTGACTTGTATCACAACCACTTACTCTCATCACAACCGGTGACTCGCATCACAACCGGTGACTCGCATCACAACTAGTGACTCGCATCACAACAAGCGACTCGCATCACAACCAGCGACTCGCATCACAACCAGCGACTCGCATCACAACCACATCTTGTGAAGAATACAAAAACAACTTGTTAAATCCCACACAGAAAGCGAAACATTGTGGCAGTGAGAGCATGATCTTCAACATGTAGTTACTTCACTGTTTTCACTCAGTCACATCATACTGGTTCTCTCTCGTGGAAAGTAAACTGCATGATTAATGTTTACATTTTAATACAGTTATAGCTCATCTAACCTTTGTGAGGCGTTGATGAGTAACAGGTGCAACATTTAATTGCTCTTATTGTCTAAACGTATCTCCTTCTCAGCAGGCTTCTTCAGTTGAATATAAAGGATTAAAACATTGGAGACAGAAGAAGAAGAAGAAGAAGAAGAAGAAATTTTTAGATGATCAGTCCCTCATCACTGATAGAAAGGGAGGGAGGGGGGTCAGTCTCTGTGTGCAAGGTGCTGATGAGTTTGACACATGCGCAGCACTTTTGTATCTATGTTGTCATAAGAACATAAGAACATAAGAAATAAGGAACACTGCAACAGGCCTACTGACCCATGAGGAGCAGGTCCATATCCCCCCCTCCCCGGATTAGCCCAAAGACCCACCCAGTCTGGTCATCTTCACTCGATGGAGCACGGCACCAGACCCAGCAGCACAAGCTAGTCAGGTTCAACTCGCACCCACCCACACCCACTCATGTATTTATCTAACCTATTTTTAAAACTACACAACGTTTTAGCCTGAATAACTGTACTCGAGAGTTTGTTCCACTCATCCACAACTCTATTACCAAACCAGTGCTTTCCTATATCCTTCCTGAATCTGAATTTTTCCAACTTGAAACCATTGCTGCGAGTCCTGTCTTGGCTGGAAATTTTCAGCACGCTATTTACATCCCCTTTATTTATTCCTGTTTTCCATTTATATACCTCGATCATATCCCCCCTAATTCTACGCCTTTCGAGAGATTGCAGATTCAGGGCCTTCAGTCTATCCTCATTGGGAAGATTTCTGATACATAGGATCATTTTTGTCATCCTCCTCTGTACGTTTTCCAGAGCATTTATATCCATTCTGTAATACGGTGACCAGAACTGAGCAGTATAGTCTAAATTAGGCCTAACCAAGGATATATAGAGTTGAAGAGCAACCTGAGGACTTCTGTTATTTATACTTCTAGATATGAAGCCAAGAATTCCGTTAGCTTTATTGCGAACACTAATGCACTGTTGTCTTGGTTTTAGATTACTGCTAACCAGAACTCCTAAATCCTTTTCGCAATCAGTAGTATTAAAATCAACATTATTTAGTTTATATGTGGCATGGTTATTTAACTGTCCAACATTTAGAACTTTGCCTTTGTCAATATTAAGCTGCATCTGCCACTTCTCCGACCACGTCATCAGTCTATTCAAATCCTCCTGGAGTGCTCTAGTGTCCTCATTAGAATGAATTAGACGGCCTATTTTGGTGTCATCAGCAAATTTACTTATGTCGCTATTTATTCCCTCATCTATGTCGTTTATGTAAATTGTGAACAACAACGGGCCCATCACTGACCCCTGAGGAACACCGCTTGTGACGTGCCCCCATTCTGATTTCTCCCCAATTATGCAAACTCTCTGCTGTCTATTTGTCAGCCATGCCTCTACCCAGGAAAAAAATTCTCCTCCTATTTCGTGTGCCTTAAGTTTCCTCAATAGCCTCTGGTGTGGAACTCTATCGAAAGCCTTACTGAAGTCCATATACACAATATTATATTCATTACTATGATCTACCTCCTCAAACACCTTAGTGAAAAAAGTAAGTAAATTCGTAAGACAAGAACGCCCCTTTGTAAAACCGTGTTGAGATTCATTAATGAATCTGTGCCTGTCAAGATGGCGTCCGCACTCTTCGCCTGCGCAGCAATTTTCGTCAGTCGAATTCTCGCGATTATAACACCAGAAACAGAGGTAGTGGAAAGGTAAGTCTGTGGCGATCATTCCCTCAGTCTTGATAGAACGTGGAGTGCCGGAGTCTCAGAGGTGCTTAGAGGTGTTCCCTCTCTTTTGTTTCATCGACGTTCATCAATGTGCATATAAACTCTATAGAGAATATAACCTATATAGAACTGATGTAGTTATTAAGGTCGCCATCACCCATAAGAATGTAAGAAGAATACATAAACACCCAGGAATAACTAAAGCATCAAAATCTCAACTACTCTCTAACTCGACTGAATATGTCATCACTAAGAGTTGATGAATTAGACACATGCGCAACACTTCGGTATATTTATTGTGGAAACATTTACACAATAAAGTTATCCAAGTGTTGAGTGTGTGTCCAGTTTATCAACTTGTCGGTTCTGTGAACCGACAAGTTGAATGAATGTAGGTTCAGCCTAAATAATTAGTGAGCATAGTGGTGTGTAAAATTAATTTAGCAGACGTTAGGCCTAAATAGGGTTTCATTAAGTCTATGCAGAATCTACATACACAAACTTCGTGTATATGTAAAACAGGAAATCGTAGTAACACGACTAAAAACTGCTCATGGAACGAGTAGGATATGAACCCATGTCACGCACGGTACATTGCTTAGAGCTCTGGCCTGCATGTTTTACGACTGACTTGATATGCTGTCGAATACTCCCCTTTTGGAATCATATACAGTATATAGGTGTACTGGAGAGACAGCTGGGGTTGGGAGAGGGAGTCGGCTGAGTTATTAAGCGGGCAGAGGAGCACTGCAAGGTCCAGTGTACTAAAATGGCACATGGTATGCAAGTTTGTAGTACTTATAGTATTTGAAGGTGCAAATTGAAATGAGCCTTTCTGTTCAATGGTGTCAGTGAATTGTACAACAGTTGTATTCAGACGCTTCAATCTATTTCTGCTGTCGCCATAAATAATGAGGTAATCTTTGCTCCAGTCCATGAGATGATCGGATTTGTCCTTGTGAGTTGTATATACAAGAGTAATCAAGGCATATTTGTGTTCTTAGATCCGAATTGGAGAATCACGAGAAGTTTCTCCGACATATACTATGCTGTATCCTGGACATAACATGTTATATGTTGGCTGTGTTGGGTATAATGCAGTGCGAGTTGGGTCTAGTGACAGTTGGGACGCCTGTGTTTACGCAGTAAGATAATGACTACAGTTGCAGGGCAAGTCGGAAGGAAGATGCCTCTAAATTGCAGTCAGTACGAGGACTGGAAGCAATCATGTGTTCAACACGCAGACAGTCACAGATGAAATGAAGCGAGAACTGAAAGGCACAATCGGAAACTCCTTGGGAAGAATCCAGTGAGGAATCGTCTCAGACGTCGTGATGAGAATAGTGTACAAGGTCGTTTGTAATTATCGTATCTTATATCATGTGTGCAAATAAGACTTGTGCAACGTTAGGAAACTTTAACGCCAGTGCATTTCGCCCACCACTTACTTTACCAGTGCAAGGGACTGATGAAGCTCCTGGGCGAGACGTATCCTCATTATACAAGAATGGTATACATTACCGACAAGATGAAATTAAAACAGGTGCAACATCTGGGTATCTTTATTGTAGACGTTTCGCCATCCAGTGGCTTTATAAATACAAATTCTAGGACCTAATTTGAAGACAGAACTATATACAGAAGATGAGGTAATCAGTCCCTCAGCCTTGGAGTTGGTGTGAAGAGCACCGTAGTCATGGAGGTGCTGGAGCAGAGGCAAGGAGCCTGGCGCTTATATACTAAAGTCATGTGGAAATGGGACGTGTAGCAGACGAGGGCATAGTCACTGGTAGGCGAATTCCACAGTGGACGTAAGTCATACCCGAAGAGATGGGTTAGTTGTAGTAGTTGTCGAAGCCGTGAAGAAGGTTATGTTCATGTCCCCAGAATCAAAATTCCATGATGATGCAGTATCCTAGAATTTGTATTGTTTTCAAGAAGGCACTGGACAGGCACCTAAAGTCAGTACCTGAACAGCCGGGCTGTGGTTCGTACGTCAGTTTGCGTGCGACCAGAAGTAACAGCCTGGTTGATCAGACCCTGATCCACCACGAGAGCTGGTGTCAGACCGAGCTGCGGGGGCGTTGACCCCCGAAACCCTCTCCAGGTATACTGTGAAATACAGGTCTTCTCTGAGAACACTTATCTCCAATTTATATTTAAGCATCTTGAGATTAACAATCTTTCTCTCATCACTTACCTTGGTTTTGTGGACATCTTAATCATTACCCAAAGATACAACCTAAATACACTACAAGAAAATTAAGAAAGAGTAGAACCCTACATTGAATTCACTTTGAAGAAAGGAAAAGGTGTTAGTGGAGCTCATTCATGAGCTCCACTAAAACCTTTTCTTCCTGCAGAGTGAATGTGTGCTTATGTTGTATCTTTGGGTAGTTATGATTAAGATGTCCACATAATCAAGATAAGTGTTGGGAGAAAGATTGTTATTAAAACAGTTAATCTCAAGATGATCAAATGCAGGTTAGCGAGATCTGGTCTCAGAGGAGACCCTATGACACTTCTCTTGATGAAGTTGTTAAAAGAGAAAAAGTTTTAAGTGACACACAATTGAATAATATTAGCAAAATCCTGGACAGGAACGAGCACACAAGAAGTGAGGCCAATAGTTCAGCGTAGAATGTCGATGGTTTGATCATTAGCAACATGAGTAAGGAGATGCAGCATCTAGAACGTCCAGTTTTTTCCTCTTTGAGACCAGCTTATAAAAACATAAGGAGGAACACTGCAGTAGGCCTACTGGGCCCATACTAGGCACGTCTTTCTCTTTCCCAAACCCACTAACAAACGTCAAAGTGACGAAGATAACTGTTGCTAATAGTTCCGAGGGATTTTGTTTAGATTTTTATATTGTAGCCACCAAGCTGTGTTGCGAGTGCTCAAGGTGACGGGTCTTCTACAGACACTGGGTTTCCCTGTTTTGGGGAGGAGCTGAGGTCTGAGGAGCTGCGCAGCTTAGAACCCTGATAAGCAGCACTCATGCTGGACTTGACTGAAGACACACTCTTAATGAGCACTCCGAAGCTGCTCCAAAAATACTGTTGAAATTATATTTATCTCGCAATAGTTGCTTTGGTGATTTTCACAAAAATCTTGATATGGCTACAATCTGCGCAGTGCGGCATTACGTCTTGCGCGACTCCTCAGGAACACACTTATGTCCAAGACTTAAGATGCCTTGGACAATTCTTCCTATGGCCAGGTCTTACCTCACAGTACTTGATAACTTCTGATGTCACCTATTCACACACTCTTCAGTGGGCCATTAATGCAAGGAAGAAAATGTTTTAGGGGCAGAAACTTTGCTTTCAGAGGATTCTACGCAATTGATTGTAGCAGCAGTCAGGGTTGGTGAAAAGCAGAGAAATAAGTAATTTTTAGATCCACTAGGGAATGATCCAGTCAGTGTGAGTATGGTCCCAAAAAATAGTGAATGAGGGAATACTATAATGCTGTAAATAATAATGTAACACTAGAAACAGTACTATAAATAATGCTATAATTACTTTGCATCATTTTGTTTGTATATTATGATTAGCTATTCCTAGGCCACCTTATGGCTATCGACGTCACTGATGCTGCATATTGATGACGTCACGCCCAGAGTTTCGTGCAAATTTTGTTTTGCTACGAATTTTTGTAAATATTTTTTGTGAATTTTATGGTACGCCAGGTTTAGCGACGTGCAATATTTTCCAGCTTTTGTCCGATAGTGTTGGTGGCCGGCAGAGTTGAGAGTTTGTTTACACGTGTGAGAGAGCGAGAAATGTTACAGAATTTTGAGCGTATTTTTTTATATTTTTATTCGTAATTCTGCGTACCTTTACGATCCAGTGTGCCTTGTCGAAAGAAAAAAAAAATTCAGTCCTATTTCTCTGGTGAAAGGCATCGTGAGGGCTGCTTGGCTCGCCGAGCTGGTGCTGCACCAGGCAGATGCCGTGAAAAAAAAATCTAGAAAATTCTAAGGTAAGAGCAACTTTGTAGTGTTACATCATTTTATAATGATAGTTTAGAAGCTTATAACTGAGAAACTCAACCCGTATTATTATTTTTTAAGTTCATACCATGTATCATAAACCTTTTCCACGGTGATAGGCTGATGACACTGAATTTTCAACCCGGGAAGCCATAGAATTAACCAGGAAATAACTGAAGTGTACAAATGGAAAACAATATAAAAATGGGATATCTAATGTGACGAAATTATCTGACCAAGACTTTACTGGCAGCAAATGATTCAAGTTGTATAAATTTAAAAGGTCATAAGGAGGTATTGAATAGGTAGCGGAACTGCAGATAAGTGGAACAAACTCACAGGTAGCCTCACTGAGAAAAAAAAAATTGGTGAGATGGCCCTTCCCAGTATGGGCCAGTAGGCCTACTGTATTGTTCCTTAATTCTTATGTTTTCATATTCTTAAATAATGCCGGACAATAACAAATTTCCTACCTCCAAAACTGATATCTTCTGTGGTTACTTCTAGCATGCTGAAACTAAATCTAAAGTCAGAATTAATTCATCAGGTAATATAATGGCAGCATCTGCGGTTGTGTTACGTATATAAGCTTAAATACACCTCTGAGGAAAGCATTGCGGCTGTCTGCTTACATGCATGACATGTCTGCTTGACAAGCTGTTTGCTGACAAGCATCATATCTGCTTGTCAGGAAGAATCAGAGAACATCAGTTGTGCTCTGGCTGTCCCAGTGTTTCTGACATTTACTAAAGGTTTCTTTTCATCGTGTACATGGGAGGGGTTTATTTTGCTCAGCTTACGTTATTCTGCCACATACATCCAAATTTACACCAAATTTCCTTAGCTTTGTTATATGAAATCTCTATTTCAGATTAACATGGACAGACGAGGATACCTCAAGACTGCAGACTATTTTTGCTATGGCTTTGGCAAGTATAATTCACGTCATCAACGAGGAAAAAAACTGTGTCAAGATGACATAGAAGCACTACTAGGGTTGCAAGATGTGACCAAGATAAAACATGGGATGCACACACATGCTGTACTGCTGTACCTCTGGACTGACACATTGGTTGAAGGGAAGACGTACATCAGTGTCATTTGCAACCCCAGTGGTGGGGAGAGAACTGAAGAATCACCTGAATGACTCTTATTTCTACATGGTTAATGTGGCTGGTTTCTCGAAGAAAACGAGAATGAGATAACATCCAGATTGTGAGAGTCAGAATTAATACCTTATTATATAATCCCTCAGGGCACCGCGCACGACCTAGGTCAAGGCCTCTTATTTAAAATTAGCAGCACCAGCATGGAGTTCACACTTGAGAAAGCAAGTTTAGAAACGAGAGAAGGTCCAGAGATTTACAAGTAGACTTGAGTTCAATACTGAGAGGTTTGAAATATAATGAGAGGTTGAAGCTCAACCAACACAAGCTCTACCTGATCGAGCCTTTAATCCAATTCACACTGGAAGAAGTCGACAACACTCTTCCTTTCCTTGATGATGTTCTCTGCAAAGTTGACCATGTACTTCGTTTTAAAATCTATCGAAAACCTACCACCCAACACGATCTTCTCCACTTCTACTCTCACCACGACACCAAAACTAAACGTGGTGTGATTATAGGCTTTTTCCTACGTGCACTCAGAATCTGCAGCAAGGAGTTCCTTGAGGAAGTATGCTCTCTAACTAAACAAGTATTTTCCAAACTTCACTATCCTCGTCACTTCATTAGAGACTGCAGACGACGGGCATTAAACATCTTTAACACACCCAGAGAAGAGACTTCCGAGGAGGGATACATAGTCCTCCCCACCAACTCCATTGTCAAGCATCCATTTTCAACATTGTCCATTGTCAACATCTTTTCCAATACCTCATTCCAAGTATCTACCTCCACATCCACCACCATCAAGGAGATTACCAGTAATAGACAAGACAAGCTTCAATCCTCTGCAGGAGTATACACACTCCCTTGTAATGACTGCAGCAAATTTTATGTGGGTGAAACATCCCGAGACCTCCAGACAAGTATTTCAGAACACCAGTACGCAAGCAGATCTGACGATTCAAGGAATGCTTGTTAAACACCGAAATTCACACATCCATTTCATCAACTACAGAAACGCAAGACTTATCGCCAGAGAAAACAACACTCAGTACCGAGGAATCCTGGAATCATCACTTATCTGTACATCCAACAATTTCAACCAGAATAACAACTTCTGTAACATAGCTGAACCCCCTTGCCAAGAAACGTCTCCTTCGTTATCCCACATAAGAACATGAGAATGGAGGAACACTGCAGAAGGTCTGCTCATATACTTATCCAGTCTCTCTTCAAAGCTACCCAAGGTATTAGACTCTATGACCCTACTCGGTAGATTGTCACATGCAGCATTCTCCACCTGACCCAGCATTCTAGACCTGATTTCACCCTAAAAATACTCACATACCTTCCACCCAAGTTTGTGACTTGATAAAGCCCACTGTGTGGGCGAAACGTTGTCAATAAAGGAGAACATTGTACTGCTTATGTGTTTATATTTCCACGAGGAGAGGTTAATGTGACTTAACGATATTAGAAGGCAGAATAACCAAGGAAGACATGATAACGGAATCAAAAATACTGAACAAATCAGACCGTTATAGATGGTTTGTAGTAAGAGGCACAAGTATGAAATGTGTATAGATGGAAGCTAGAAATCCAGGGAAATCAGAAGAATGTTAGGAAGTACTTCCTCGTGATAGCAAGTAGAATGAATTAGGTCTACCTGGAGGGCATTCCAGAGATCAACGTCCCCGTTGCCCGGTCCACGACCAAGCCTCCCGGTGGATCAGAGCCTGATCAACTAAGCTGTTACTGCTGGCCGCATGTAGTCCAACGTACGAGCCACAGCCAGGCTGATCCGACACTGACTTTAGGTATCTGTCAAGCTCCCTCTTGAAGACAACCAGGGGTCTATTGGTAATTCCCCTTATGGCTGGTGGAAGGCTGTTGAACAGTCTTGGGCCCCGGACACTTATTATGTTTTCTCTTAGTGTACCAATGACGCCCCTACTTTTCATTGGAGGTATTTTGCACCGCCTGCCCGGTCTAAGGTATAGATTATGATGTATCCCTCTCGCCTGCTCTCCAGTGAGTACAGGTCAAGTGCTTCCAAGTGTTCCCAGTAGTTAAGGTGATTGATGGAACTGCTATGGTGAGAGTAGTAAATGCAAATTTCTCACTAGTTAAATAGTAATTATGAAAGGAGGGTGAGGAGACCAGGAAATAGTAGTGCTAGGGGACTGATTACCTCAACCTCATCTTCCACAGTTCTTCTTTGTAATGTACATAATGGAGAGAAGAAGCCACTGGCTGGCGAAACGTTTCTGTAATGAAGATGTCCAACTGTTGCACAAGTCACTCATTCTTCAGCATACGTGTAAGTCATTATATAACACATTACGTGTGTCTTTCAGACATAACCTACATATATCATCGTAGTACAAAAAATAGCTTTTCATTTTTAAGTTTCATTTGTTAGATTATTGTTAATTAGTTAATCCTAGTTAGAGAATAAGGTCACTACAACAGCAGAAAATAAGGCGATAATCTCACTTATGATGTTTTAAGTGTTAAAGTTAGCAGTGTCTGGATGACGGGATCATGCGACTTTTTTATTTATCATTCCTTATATGAATGTTGAAATTAGCACTTATAATGAGCAAGTACGAAACTAACTTAGAGATCTGAGGATGGTCTGTGTTCCGAATGTATTATGTTGATCTAGATGATTGCTTCAGCCCGTCCTCACATTAATGTTAGTTACTTTCTCAGTATTAGTAAGAAGTTCAACGTCTTGATCAGATAAATTATAACACTTTTGTACTTATAACAACATTATAACATCATTAGTACGATTTCGAACTTAGTGTTTACTGACCCATAGGACGTACTTACTCAGCTAAATATTAAGAAATTAATGATAATGCAATCAACCTAATTTAACAATAACTAGTCCCAACGTAACCTTACTTAGAACATTAAAATGGTATAAAATACCGACAGGTTGTTAGGTAAGACACATATGCAACAGTTAGGTATCTAACTGTTGCATATGTGTCTTACCTAGTAACCTTACTTAACCATCCATCGCCTTAGTAACGTCTGTAGAAAAATTAGAAGAAAAGTTGTGCGTAAATCAGAGCTAAAAACATGTGTGTCACTTCTTGACAAGCAACACTTATTTTTTTTGACTTAGCTTCATATTGAAATTCCTACTTCTTAGAATGCTGCGCTGTGTAACCCTTGTGGTTTAGCGCCTCTTTTTTTATTATAGGTGATATAGGTGCTACTTGGTATATGGTTTTCGTTTCTATGTGACATTGCTCTAATTACTGTACGGTGACTGTCGTATCAAAATTGCTGTACGGTGACTGTCGGTATCAAAATTGCTGTACGGTGACTGTCGGTATCAAAATTGCTGTACGGTGACTGTCGGTATCAAAATTACTGTACGGTGACTGTCGTATCAAAATTGCTGTACGGTGACTGTCGTATCAAAATTACTGTACGGTGACTGTCGTATCAAAATTACTGTACGGTGACTGTCGTATCAAAATTACTGTACGGTGACTGTCGTATCAAAATTACTGTACGGTGACTGTCGGTATCAAAATTACTGTACGGTGACTGTCGGTATCAAAATTACTGTACAGTGACTGTCGGTATCAAAATTACTGTACAGTGACTGTCGGTATCAAAATTACTGTACGGTGACTGTCGTATCAAAATTACTGTACGGTGAGTGCAGTATCAAAATTACTGTACGGTGACTGTCGTATCAAAATTACTGTACGGTGAGTGCAGTATCAAAATTACTGTACGGTGACTGTCGTATCAAAATTACTGTACGGTGACTGTCGTATCAAAATTACTGTACGGTGACTGCAGTATCAAAATTACTGTACGGTGACTGTCGTATCAAAATTACTGTACGGTGACTGTCGGTATCAAAATTGCTGTACGGTGACTGTCGGTATCAAAATTGCTGTACGGTGACTGTCGGTATCAAAATTACTGTACGGTGACTGTCGTATCAAAATTGCTGTACGGTGACTGTCGGTATCAAAATTACTGTACGGTGACTGTCGGTATCAAAATTACTGTACGGTGAACATCGGTATCAAAATAATTAACGAAATATTCAATTTAAAGGGCGAATGTAATTTTAGAAATAATAATTGAAAGATTTCAACTGTATCTTAGTCTTAATCTTAAGATTTAATCAAATTTAAATAAATTTTCTCTAACTTACAGTAAACTGTAACCACATTTTATTATATACTAATTTAAAGTTACATATGAAGAATTATTAGAAGTTTTTATCGAAGTTTTGAAGATTTTTTTTCCCAGCGGTGAGAGACCAAATTCCTGGGAGATTACTGTGAAATTAACAATGCAAGTTGCTAGCAATTACTGTGAAATTAACAATGCAAGTTGCTAGCAATTACTGTGAAATTAACAATGCAAGTTACAAGCAATTACTGTGAAATTAATGCAAGTTGCAAGCAACTACTGCTGAAGTTACCATGAATGAGAAGCAATTCTTTGAAACTTTTGATGATATAAAGTTTTAAGACGAGAACTAAGGAGCGATTTCTCCTTAAGGAAAATAGCAAGAAAAATGTCTCGCTAACAAACATCTAGTATTGTGTCACGTCTTCATAAGTTCTGGATAACATAGCTTCAAGGGCTGTGCCTCGGTGTTGAAGGGCTCTTGTTCCCAGAAATTAGAGATGTACTCAGTTTCCTCGGATCAGTTCTGATTACCTGGTAATCAGAACTGGTATTCCCCAGGCACTGAATAAACCTTAGGAGGGGGGGGGGTTAAATATTCCAGTATTACTTGACGAAGATCATTTCACTTAATTTCAAAAGTAACACTAAATAATTTTTAAATCAAGTATGATATAATAATAATAATAATAATAATAATAATAATAATAATAATAAAAATGATGCACCCTCACCTATGACGACTTTAAGGTTCGAAAAGTCGTCTTAAGCTTTTCTACCTTTGTGCGGGTTATTTGTGTATTGTTCCAGTCACGGTATTGTGCCTTTTTATTCTTTAATAATAATAATACTAAATAATAATAATAATAATGGGTACCTCCGTAGAAGGATCTTTATGAGGCTATTTGAATATTTTTTCTTTTCGTTTTTCTTTCTTCCTCTAACTGCTCGAGTATATATAACTGCTCGAGTATATATATCTAACTGCTCGAGTATATATATCTAACTGCTCGAGTATATATATATCTAACTGCTCGAGTATATATATATCTAACTGCTCGAGTATATATATCTAACTGCTCGAGTATATATATCTAACTGCTCGAGTATATATATCTAACTGCTCGAGTATATATATCTAACTGCTCGAGTATATATATATCTAACTGCTCGAGTATATATATATCTAACTGCTCGAGTATATATATCTAACTGCTCGAGTATATATATATCTAACTGCTCGAGTATATATATCTAACTGCTCGAGTATATATATCTAACTGCTCGAGTATATATCTCTAACTCAAGAACTCTTCATCTAGTTCGCTGTCAGTTTTCCAGACTGTCAGGTAACGAGAACCAGATTCTAGGAACAAATAGAATGCTGACGATCCCCATGACCAGAGTTGTTGAACCCATTCCCAGCATCCTGGAATGACCCATTCCCAGCATCCTGGAATGACCCATTCCCAGCATCCTGGAATGACCCATTCCCAGCATCCTGAAATGACCCATTCCCAGCATTTTGGAATGACCCATTCCCAGCATTTTGGAATGATCCATTCCCAGCATTTTGGAATGATCCATTCCCAGCATTTTGGATTGATCCATTCCCAGCATTTTTGAATGATCCATTCCCAGCATTTTGGAATGACCCATTCCCAGCATTCTGGAATGACCCATTCCCAGCATCCTGGAATGACCCATTCCCAGCATCCTGGAATGACCCATTCCCAGCATCCTGGAATGACCCATTCCCAGCATCCTGGAATGACCCATTCCCAGCATCCTGGAATGACCCATTCCCAGCATCCTGGAATGACCCATTCCCAGCATCCTGGAATGACCCATTCCCAGCATCCTGGAATGACCCATTCCCAGCATCCTGGAATGACCCATTCCCAGCATCCTGGAATGACCCATTCCCAGCATCCTGGAATGACTTTGATAACTTCCATAACTATCAGCGGTGTAGCTCAAATGTTTGAAAACAAAGGTGTGTAAAAATTCCAAGACAGCGGAGAGTGAAATGTGTAAGCTAAGATTTGACGAATTTATATATAAAATTAAGTGAATTGTTTATTTCCATTAAATAAATTTCAGTTTACCTCTAATGAACGTCATGAATATTTAGCGACTCGTACACAGGATAGTAGCCATTTCGTGTGCGTCCACGCAAATTTGTTCAGCATAAGAACAGCAGGCCCATACAAGGCACGTCCTTCTCAAAGTTGGTCATTCCCACCCAAAAATACATAAAATGTAGTAAAATAGAAAATTAAAACTGTGAGTCGTTGAAATCCATGACACACCGCACCATAACTGGTGTAGCTTCCCGGACACAAGGTTCACGTTGCCACACCATAACTGGTGTAGCTTCCCGGACACAAGGTTCACGTTGCCACACCATAACTGGTGTAGCTTCCTGGACACAAGGTTCACGTTGCCACACCATAACTGTGTGGCTTCCTGGACACAAGGTTCACGTTGCCACACCATAACTGTGTGGCTTCCTGGACACAAGGTTCACGTTGCCACACCATAACTGGTGTGGCTTCCTGGACACAAGGTTCACGTTGCCACACCATAACTGGTGTAGCTTCCTGGACACAAGGTTCACGTTGCCACACCATAACTGGTGTGGCTTCCTGGACACAAGGTTCACGTTGCCACACCATAACTGGTGTAGCTTCCCGGACACAAGGTTCACGTTGCCACACCATAACTGGTGTGGCTTCCTGGACACAAGGTTCACGTTGCCACACCATAACTGGTGTAGCTTCCCGGACACAAGGTTCACGTTGCCACACCATAACTGGTGTGGCTTCCTGGACACAAGGTTCACGTTGCCACACCATAACTGGTGTGGCTTCCTGGACACAAGGTTCACGTTGCCACACCATAACTGGTGTAGCTTCCCGGACACAAGGTTCACGTTGCCACACCATAACTGGTGTGGCTTCCTGGACACAAGGTTCACGTTGCCACACCATAACTGGTGTGGCTTCCTGGACACAAGGTTCACGTTGCCACACCATAACTGGTGTGGCTTCCCGGACACAAGGTTCACGTTGCCACACCATAACTGGTGTAGCTTCCCGGACACAAGGTTCACGTTGCCACACCATAACTGGTGTAGCTTCCCGGACACAAGGTTCACGTTGCCACACCATAACTGGTGTGGCTTCCTGGACACAAGGTTCACGTTGCCACACCATAACTGGTGTAGCTTCCCGGACACAAGGTTCACGTTGCCACACCATAACTGGTGTGGCTTCCTGGACACAAGGTTCACGTTGCCACACCATAACTGGTGTAGCTTCCCGGACACAAGGTTCACGTTGCCACACCATAACTGGTGTGGCTTCCCGGACACAAGGTTCACGTTGCCACACCATAACTGGTGTAGCTTCCCGGACACAAGGTTCACGTTGCCACACCATAACTGGTGTAGCTTCCCGGACACAAGGTTCACGTTGCCACACCATAACTGGTGTAGCTTCCCGGACACAAGGTTCACGTTGCCACACCATAACTGGTGTAGCTTCCCGGACACAAGGTTCACGTTGCCACACCATAACTGGTGTAGCTTCCCGGACACAAGGTTCACGTTGCCACACCATAACTGGTGTAGCTTCCTGGACACAAGGTTCACGTTGCCACACCATAACTGGTGTGGCTTCCCGGACACAAGGTTCACGTTGCATGTGTGGCATAACTCCTCATGTCAATTTTATTAAAAAGTGATATTCATTATTTATTCGGTAACTAAAAATACTGCTTGTGATACATTCTACAAGAAGAATGATCCCATGAGAGTTTAGCGCAGGTTGATGTACATTTAAAACTTGAAATCTTTGGAATCAGAACAATTACTAGAAAATTCCTTTTCTGATCGGCTTCAAACTTTTACAGTTGGTGAGTTTTATTAAGACGAGGCTTGTCACTCACTCTGAGCTGTGTAAATTTCAATATAATTTTTATTAAGCAAAATGTTTGCTCATGTAATAATGAGTAAATGTGTATTCAGCTCGGCTTCAAACCCTAAATGATGATTGTCTTAACAGGAAGTATTTTCATATTTATTTTCGGCTGTGGATGCCAATTTACCAATTTTTTGGTTAATTACTCAAACTGGAATTTTTATAATCAAAACAAATATTTTCTCAAACAGAATTGGAAAAAGAACATAAAAAAAGAAAACGGGGAAAAATTAACAATCCTCGCTTTTGTTGTTTTAAATTTAACGAGGGAGGACTCGTTAAATTTAAAACAGTAACATTATCGTTTGCTTTCTCACAAATTTTTTACCTGGAGAGGGTTCCGGGGGTCAACGCCCCCGTGGCCCGGTCTGAGACCAGGCCTCATGGTGGATCAAGGTCTGATCAACCAGGCTGTTACTGCTGACCGCACGCAAGCTGACGTACGAACCATAGCTCGGTTGGTCAGGTACTGACTTTAGGTGCCTGTCCAGTACCTTCTTGAAGACAGCTAGGGGTCTATTGGTAATCCCCTTTATGTATGCTGGGAGGCAATTGAACAGCCTTGGGCCCCGGACACTTATTGAGTTGTCTCTCAGTGTACACGTGGCGCCCCTGCTTTTCATCGGAGGAATGTTGCATCTCCTGCTGAGTCTTTTGCTTTCATATGGAGTGATTTTCGTGTGCAGGTTTGGTACCAATCCCTCCAGGACCTTCCAAGTGTATATTATCATGTATCTCTCTCGCCTGTGTCCGAAGTTCGACGGAATACAGATCAAGGACCTTCAACCGTTCCCAGTAGTTTAGGTGCCGTATCGTACTTATGTGTGCCGTGAAAGTTCTTTGTACACTCTCCAGGTCTGCAATGTCGCCAGCCTTGAAGGGGGCCGTTAGTGTACAGCAGTATTCCAGCCTAGAGAGCACAAGCGATTTGAAGAGAATCACCATGGGCTTGGTGTCCCTAGTTTTGAAGGTTCTCATTATCCATCCTATCATTTTCCTAGCAGATGAGGCAGATACATTGTTGTGGTCTTTGAAGGCGAGATCCTCTGACATTATCACTCCCAGGTCCTTCACATTACTTTTCCGCTCTATTGTATGGTTAGAATTTGTGGTATACCCTGATACATTTTTAATTTCTTCAAGTTTTCCATATCTGAGTAGTTGAAATTTCTCCTCGTTGAACTTCATATTGTTTTGAGTGGTCCATTCGAAGATTTGGTTGATGTCCGCTTGGAGTCTCGGGGTGTCTTCGATGGAGGTCACTGCCATGGTAATCCGGGTGTCATCCGCAAAGGAAGTCACGGAGCTATGGCTTACATCTCTGTCTATGTCAGAAATGAGGATGAGGAATAGAATGGGAGCGAGTACTGTGCCTTGTGGAACAGAGCTTTTCACCGTGGCTGCCTGGGACTTTACTCTGTTAACTGTTACTCTTTGTGTTCTAATTGTCAGGAAGTTGTAGATCCATCTACCAACTTTTCCCGTTATTCCTTTATCCCGCATTTTGTGTGCTATTACACAATGGTCACACTTGTCGAAAGCTTTTGCAAAGTCTGTGTATACTATATCTGTATTTTGTTTATCCTCTACAGAATCCAGGACCTTGTCATAGTGGTGCAGTAGCTGGTACAGGCAGAAGCGACCTGCTCTAAACCCGTGTTGCCCTGGGTTGTGTAATTGATGGGTATCTAGGTGGTTGGGTATCTTGCATCTTAGAACCCTCTCAAAGATTTTTATGATATGGGATGTTAGTGCTGTCGGTCTGTAATTCTTTGCAATTGTTTTACTGCCACCTTTGTGGAGTGGGGCTATGTTTGTTGTTTTTAGTGTGTGTGGGATGACCCGTGTCCATGGTCCCTTTCCACAAAATGCTGAAGGCAATGGGACTTCTTGCAATTCTTGATGAACACGGAGTTCCACGAATTTGGGCCTGGGGCAGAGTGCATGGGCATGCCATTAATTGTCTCTTCAAAATCTTGTGGAGTTAGAATAATATCCGAGAGTTTTGGAATGACCAAATTTTGGGTTTCGTTCATAAAGAATTTATTTGGATTGTCAACCCTTAGTTTGGGCAGCGGCTCGCTGAACACTGAGTCATACTGGGACTTTAGTATCTCACTCATTTCTTGGCTGTCATCTGTGTATGTCCCATCCCGCCTAAGCAGGGGCCCAATACTGTATGTTGGTTTTCCCTTAGATTTGGCATAAGAGAAGAAGTATTTTGGATTTTTTCAATTTCCTTTATAGCTTTTAGTTCTTCCTGTGATTCTTGTCTCCTATAAGTTCGATATTTGCAATTTCATTGACTAGTGCCTCCCTTCGTATTTCAGATATATTGGCCCGATTCAGCAGCTCTGTGATTCTTCGCCTTCATCTGTATAGGGAACGTCTCTCTCTTTCTAGTTTACATATTCTCTTTCTTTTTCTTAATGGAATGTGTCATGAGCAGATCTCAAGAACCACAGAATTCATTTTTTCAAGGCAAATGTTCTGATCCGTGTTGTTTACGATATCTTCACAGCTTGTTTCATTTAGGACATGGTTTACTTGATCCCATTGTATGTTTTTGTTATTGAAATTGAATTTCGTGAAGAGACCTTCATGACTGCTCACATTTTGCCGGTCCGGAGCCCTGTGCATACATGTCTGTACCTCTATTGTGTTGTGATTTGAGTGTATTGTCTTTGATACAGTTATATTATATATCAGATCGTCGTTGTTAGTGAAGATGAGGTCCAGCGTATTTTCTAGTCTTGTAGGCTCTACTGTTTGCTGGTTTAAGGTGAATTTGTCGCAGAGATTTAACAGTTCGTGTGTGTGTGAATTTTCATCTGAGCTGCCTCCCGGGGTGATCTCTGCTAAAACATTGTTTGCTATACTCCTCCATTTTAGGTGTCTCAGGTTGAAATCTCCTAGTAGTAAGATGTTTGGGGCAAGAGTTGGAAGATTTTCCAGACACTGGTCAATTTTCTCAAGCTGCTCCTGGAATTGCTGGGAAGTTACATCTTGAGGCTTGTATACTCTCACAATGACAAGGTTTTGCTTTTCGATCTTTACCGCCAAAACTTCAACTAAATCATTTAAAGTGTTTAGTAGTTCTGTGCAAATGAGCGACTCTGTGACATACAGGCCAACCCCCCCCCCCTCCCCCTTGTTGCCTGTTTAGTCTGTCGCATCGGAATAGGTTATAACCTGGGATCCATATTTCGTTGTCATAATGATCCTTTATGTGGGTCTCTGTGAATGCTGCAAACATTACATTTGACTCCGTGAGCAGTCCCTTTATGTAAGGATTTTTTTTTCTTTTTTTTTTTTTCTTTTTTTTTGATGGCTTTAGACCCTGTATGTTTGCAAAGACAAATGTCGTATTGGTGGAGTTAAGGGGGGTTTTATTTGCTGACTCTACTATCTGTTGTTCTGGGGTAGAGGCAAATGTCCGTACCTCTGCTCCTGAAGTGTTTTCAGGTGGTGTAGGATTATTTTGGTCAACGTTAATTAATATTTTAGAACTGTGTTTTCCTCAAGGGGAAACAGTCTCTTTATATTAAGTTGTGTAAGTTACGAGCCATTTTTAATATTCAAATTGGTTTGAGAAATAAATGAGAATTTCTCTTCTGATCAGATATGTGTCATAGTGTTTGAGTTCAATTGGTTATCCTAAGTTAAATAAACTAAATCTTATTATGTGTTTATAACATATGTGTCTGTAACGTGTGTTATGTACGTACATTAAACTTCCATAAAACTTTCTCAAAAGCTGGTCACTCGTACACAGAGAAAAACTTGAATTTACTTTCTCCTGTGTTGATATCAATTTTCCCTTTTCATAAAAGAAACTGACAAAACAGAAATAGCATTTTCGGGTGTCTCATCTAATTACCTTCACCTTTCAACACTGATTGATGAACCAAATAATGACTGATTTCAAACTTAATGGTCTTGTGTATTTTAGGATATTTTAGGATATTTTTCAGGATTTTTAGTGGAAGGTTTAAATTAATGTATGGCTGTATGTGTCCTAATTTCGCTTATTGATAAATTGAGATATTAGTTTCCGTGTAATAGCTCGTGAATACCAAATGTGATCCACAATAAACCTTCAGTACAATTAAACCGCATTATAAACTTATGCCGAAATCTGCAATTTTTTTTTCGAGTGGAGTGGCATACTGGGGACTGGAGTTAGGCAATACCGGGATTACTTTCCCTTACTGAGCAACGACCGAAATATATCTAGTTGATATTATTATTTTACGTATTATGAAGCGAGAAACCCTTGTGCATTATTCAACACATGGAATGTGAGAGTTGCCATTGGAACAAAGGTATATAATACCGACAAGTTAATGATCAAGACATATACAACACCTGGGTATTTTACTGAGAAATGTTTCGGCCGCACAGCAGACAATATCAGTCTCATACAGAGACATGAGGTACGGGCTCTTAAATAATGCAGTTAATGGAAGAAGTTCGAATCCTGGTTACATGTGGACGCTGCCCACTACTGGAAGTTGGTCAGGCCTATAATGTGGGCCAGAGATTTAGCACTGGCGTTATAGAAAGTTAGAGGCTAGATCCTCAGTTCTCTAAGCGCGGATCAGATGCACTATGTAATTATGCTATCTTAGTTACATATACTGAAAATTAAGAGACAATTCCCTTCATTATTAAAACGAACTTGGTATCCTCATTCTGTAAATTCCTCCCACATCTCACTCCTTCTAAGCTTTGAGTACAAGCCCTCGCCTCCCCTACCCATGTCAGTACCCCCGTCATTGGGAACAAATATAAGGAGAGTCGTGTCGCCCAGAGCGAAACAAACGGAGGATTTATGCATGTGGGTCACCTCGGGCGTTCAGGGCCTTAATCAATATTCAGGCGGTGGCAAAACCAGCATCACGTTGCAAGCCGTGATAGCCAGGGTACACAACACTAGCCAGGGTACACAACACTAGCCAGGGTACACAACACTAGCCAGGGTACACAACACTAGCCAGGGTACACAACACTAGCCATGGTACACAACACTAGCCATGGTACGCAACACTAGCCAGGGTACACAACACTAGCCAGGGTACACAACACTAGCCATGGTACACAACACTAGCCAGGGTACACAACAATAGCCAGGGTACACAACACTAGCCATGGTACACAACACTAGCCATGGTACGCAACACTAGCCATGGTACGCAACACTAGCCAGGGTACACAACACTAGCCATGGTACGCAACACTAGCCAGGATACACAACACTAGCCAGGGTACAGAACACTAGCCAGGGTACACAACACTAGCCAGGGTACACACCACTAGCCATGGTACACAACACTAGCCATGGTACACAACACTAGCCATGGTACACAACACTAGCCATGGTACACAACACTAGCCAGGGCACACAACACTAGCCAGGGTTCACAACACTAGCCAGGGTACTCAACACTAGCCAGGGTACTCAACACTAGCCAGGGTACTCAACACTAGCCATGGTACACAACACTAGCCATGGTACACAACACTAGCCAGGGTACACAACACTAGCCAGGGTACACAACACTAGCCAGGGTACACAACACTAGCCATGGTACACAACACTAGCCATGGTACACAACACTAGCCAGGGTACACAACACTAGCCAGGGTACACAACACTAGCCAGGGTACACAACACTAGCCAGAGTACACAACGCTAGCCAGGGTACTCAACACTGGTCAGGGTACTCAACACTAGCCAGGGTGCTCAACACTAGCCAGGGTACTCAACACTGGTCAGGGTACTCAACACTAGCCAGGGTGCTCAACACTAGCCAGGGTACACAACACTAGCCATGGTACACAACACTAGCCATGGTACGCAACACTAGCCATGGTACGCAACACTAGCCAGGGTACACAACACTAGCCATGGTACGCAACACTAGCCAGGATACACAACACTAGCCAGGGTACAGAACACTAGCCAGGGTACACAACACTAGCCAGGGTACACACCACTAGCCATGGTACACAACACTAGCCATGGTACACAACACTAGCCATGGTACACAACACTAGCCATGGTACACAACACTAGCCAGGGCACACAACACTAGCCAGGGTTCACAACACTAGCCAGGGTACTCAACACTAGCCAGGGTACTCAACACTAGCCAGGGTACTCAACACTAGCCAGGGTACACAATAGCCATGGTACACAACACTAGCCAGGGTACACAACACTAGCCAGGGTACACAACACTAGCCAGGGTACACAACACTAGCCATGGTACACAACACTAGCCATGGTACACAACACTAGCCAGGGTACACAACGCTAGCCAGGGTACTCAACACTGGTCAGGGTACTCAACACTAGCCAGGGTGCTCAACACTAGCCAGGGTACTCAACACTGGTCAGGGTACTCAACACTAGCCAGGGTGCTCAACACTAGCCAGGGTACTCAACACTAGCCAGGGTACTCAGCATTAGCCAGGGTACTGAACATTAGCCAGTGTACACAATACGATCCAGGGTACACAATACTAGCCAGGGTACACAACACTAGCCAGGAGCAAGAGATGGAAATAAAAACACTGGTCGCAGAGGTTCCCAGTTTTTTTAATACAACGTTTCGCCCTCGTCGGGAATTTAAAGTCCTGCTATGGGCAAAACTTTGTATTAAGACGATTCGCTGCTACTAGTGCCTTTATTCCCACTTGTCGGCGTTTGCTAGTGCTTAACTAGTGAGAGAGATGACAATGGTGGGTCAGAAGGACGTACTAGTCACGAGTGTACAACACTGGTGGCAGAGGTGCCAGTGGTGGATGAGAGCACGTAAGTCATCACTGCTAGGCAAGAAGGATGCTGGTCAAAGGATGCTAGTAACCAAAGGATGCTGGTAGTCAAAGGATGCTAGTGACCAAAGGATGCTGGTAGTCAAAGGATGCTAGTGACCAAAGGATGCTGGAAGTCAAAGGATGCTAGTGACCAAAAGATGCTAGTGACCAAAGGATGCTAGTGACCCAAGGATTCTAGTGACCAAAGGATTCTAGTGACCAAGGGATGCTGGTGACCAAGGGATGCTAGTGACCAGGGGATGCTAGTGACCAGGGGATGCTAGTGACCAAGGGACGCTAATGACCAAGGGATACTAGTGACCAAGGGATGCTAGTGACCAAGGGATGCTAGTGACCAAGGGATACTAGTGACCAACGGATACTAGTGACCAAGGGATGCTAGTGACCAAGGG
Organism: Cherax quadricarinatus; assembly: GCF_038502225.1. Taxonomy (NCBI): domain Eukaryota; kingdom Metazoa; phylum Arthropoda; class Malacostraca; order Decapoda; family Parastacidae; genus Cherax; species Cherax quadricarinatus. Next base: position 58,765,496 of record NC_091295.1, on the reverse strand, counting down.
ATGCTAGTGACCAAGGGATGCTAGTGACCAGGGGATGCTAGTGACCAAGGGACGCTAGTGACCAAGGGATACTAGTGACCAAGGGATACTAGTGACCAAGGGATGCTAGTGACCAAGGGATGCTAGTGACCAAGGGATGCTAGTGACCAGGGGATGCTAGTGACCAGGGGATGCTAGTGACCAAGGGACGCTAGTGACCAAGGGATACTAGTGACCAAGGGATGCTAGTGACCAAGGGATGCTAGTGACCAAGGGATGTTAGTGACCAAGGAATACTAGTGACCAAGGGATGCTAGTGACCAAGGGATGCTAGTGACCAAGGGATGCTAGTGACCAAGGGATGCTAGTGACCAAGGGATGCTAGTGACCAAGGGATACTAGTGACCAAGGGATACTAGTGACCAAGTGATGCTAGTGACCAAGGGATGCTAGTGACCAAGGGATGCTAGTGACCAAGGGATGCTAGTGACCAAGGGATGCTAGTGACCAAGGGATGCTAGTGACCAAGGGATGCTAGTGACCAAGGGATACTAGTGACCAAGGGATGCTAGTGACCAAGGAATGCTAGTGACCAAGGGATGCTAGTGACCAAGGGATGCTAGTGACCAAGGGATGCTAGTGACCAAGGGATACTAGTGACCATCGGATGCTAGTGACCAAGGGATGCTAGTGACCAAGGGATGCTAGTGACCAAGGGACGCTAGTGACCAAGGGATACTAGTGACCAAGGGATGCTAGTGACCAAGGGATGCTAGTGACCAAGGGATGCTAGTGACCAAGGGATGCTAGTGACCAAGGGATACTAGTGACCAAGGGATGCTAGTGACCAAGGGATGCTAGTGACCAAGGGATGCTAGTGACCAAGGGATGCTAGTGACCAAGGGATGCTAGTGACCAAGGGATACTAGTGACCAAGGGATACTAGTGACCAAGGGATGCTAGTGACCAAGGGATGTTAGTGACCAAGGGATGCTAGTGACCAAGGGACGCTAGTGACCAAGGGAGGCTAGTGACCAAGGGATGCTAGTGACCAAGGGATGCTAGTGACCAAGGGATGCTAGTGACCAAGGGATGCTAGTGACCAAGGGATACTAGTGACCAAGGGATACTAGTGACCAAGGGATGCTAGTGACCAAGGGATGCTAGTGACCAAGGGACGCTAGTGACCAAGGGACGCTAGTGACCAAGGGATGCTAGTGACCAAGGGATGCTAGTGACCAAGGGATGCTAGTGACCAAGGGATACTAGTGACCAAGGGATACTAGTGACCAAGGGATGCTAGTGACCAAGGGATGCTAGTGACCAAGGGACGCTAGTGACCAAGGGACGCTAGTGACCAAGGGACGCTAGTGACCAAGGGATGCTAGTGACCAAGGGATGCTAGTGACCAAGGGATGCTAGTGACCAAGGGATACTAGTGACCAAGGGATACTAGTGACCAAGGGATGCTAGTGACCAAGGGATGCTAGTGACCAAGGGATGCTAGTGACCAAGGGATGCTAGTGACCAAGGGATGCTAGTGACCAAGGGATACTAGTGACCAAGGGATGCTAGTGACCAAGGGATACTAGTGACCAAGGGATACTAGTGACCAAGGGATGCTAGTGACCAAGGGATACTAGTGACCAAGGGATGCTAGTGACCAAGGGATACTAGTGACCAAGGGATGCTAGTGACCAAGGGATGCTAGTGACCAAGGGATGCTGGTAGTCATCACACACTAGTGGCCAGGAGATGTTCATGTCCATGGGATATTTTTCAGTGGATGATTATACACAGGATGATATGTTTGGATGCAAGAGGAAACACTGGTGAAGGAGAATGTGCTGGTGATCCGGGCGAAGTGAAGGAAAATGCTGACGTATTATCATATTGCAAAATATTACTGTGTTTTATTCTGGCCTAATTGATCTTCAGGAAAACATTTTACGTTTCCCAGACATATTTAAATTTTCATTTTGTTATTTCTTATGACTATGAATTACCATAACTGTATAAGCAAGGGAGATGCTGAACAAAAAAATATGATCCTGATGAAATTCTTCAACATGAACGAGATATTTATAGTACTATAATTATTTCTACAAGTACATGTACAATGTTTACAGTCCTAGTTGATGTCAGTGACGTACTGGTATACAGAAAGCCGCTTGTTATGCAGAGCATTTCGGGCAAATTAGGTCAGTTTTGTCCCAGGATGCGACCCACACCAGTCGACTAACACCCAGGTACCCATTTTACTGATGGGGAACATAGACAACCGGTGTAAGGAAACATGCCCAATGCTTCTACCCTCGCCGGGAATCGAACCCGGACCTTTGCTGTGTGAAGCGAGAGCTTTAGCCAGCAGGCCACGGTGCCATCAATGAATCCTGTGAAGAAAGAAGTTGCTGAAGCAGAGGTTAGGAAAGAAGATGGAAACAATAGAGGTGTCAAGCTGGAACTAGTAGTAAGACGACAAATTAAAGTGAGGAAAACGCATGAAACAATCTACAACCCCCACCACCCCAGTACATGCATCCCCCTCCTCCCCCTCCACGGTCGCTCCCTTCAACCACCCTTGTTGGAGTTTTTTCTTCTCTGTTCCATCTGTGCTTCAACTCATTCTCCAGTTCTTCATAAACCTCTACCACTCCCACACTTACTTACCTCTAGTTTCCTCGCACTTGCCACTTCTCTCTCACACCTATATTTTACTTCCCTCTCCATCAGATCCACCTGTCCCAGCATCTCCCAACATCCCACACAAAATCAACCCACTTGGCCTACCCATCACCTCTCATATAATACTTCTCACACCAAGTACTGTCTCCATCCTCATACTCTCCCTCATCCCTCCCTCATTTCTAAGATTCCAGTTTTCGTATGCCTGCTCTAGCTTCTCTCGCTTCCTCTTCTTCACTTAATGCTCGTCTCCAAGCCTCCCACTTTCGTTTCCACAAGCTTCCACAATCCTCGCCACTTCCCCACACCATCACAGACTTCCCCACGCCACCACATACTTCCCCACACCACCACATACTTCCCCACACCACCACAGACTTCCCCACACCACCACAGACTTCCCCACACCACCACAGACTTCCCCACACCACCACAGACTTCCCCAGGGAAGCTTGAAAATTCAAACAAACCCTTAAGTGGAAACAAGTAAATTGCAGAAGAATCAGAATATAATGTATAGATGGAGATGGGATTATGAACAAATGTAAAGAACTAAGCGAAACTGTAATAATATATTTATCCAGTGTGCTAAACCTTTATGGGCCATACAAAGCTATGGGTTGGATTGTGTGAAGGTAAGGATGTATGAGGGTAAGGATGTATGAGGGTAGGGATATGCGAGGGGTTGGAGTGCCTGGGGTAGGGGATTAGTGCGAGAGTAAAACTGAAATAATAGTTGATAGAATAAGTTAGTTTACATTAAAACATCAAAGAGCGAGTCTGTGCTGAAGGTTGGACTTCCAAGGAGGAGGTAGGATGTGTTAGCGCGTTACAGATGTTGGAAGTGAATCCTTCCAGTCCTTTGAGAGACAGGACAACCTATTAAGGTATAGTGAACTGTCACTACAACCTGGCAGTCCCAGCAGAGGGGTGCCGGAAGTTTCTCCGTGTTGTAGCTGTGTAATCCTAAGAGAGCAGTTTCCTAAAATCTTACTCTGCGGTGAGATGATGGTGACCACAGTTCTAATAACAGTAGTTTGACAGTGAAAAATTTATCGCATTATAAGTTGGACCAACATTGCTGTCAGAGGTTTGGGTATAGGGATATAGAACCATCAGTCTTCAAGGTGTAGCAAGAGAATAATACTAAACGTGGTCAAGTATGAGCAAAGGTAGTAATAAGCGAGTAGTAGTAATAATGGGGAAGAGCAAACCTAAACTTTACAAGGAGGGAGGTAAAAGTCAAATGAAGGTAAAGGAGGGTAAGTTACTGGATGTTATTAAAGCGCAAATATATTGAGGAAAGGGACGCAATGAATGGGAGCAAAGATTAGATAAAAATAATAGCCTTATTAATAACCATAATTATTTTACAAACAGAAGAATCATGAAGGTGAATAAAATAGCAGACACGACGGGTATCGCATCGATTTTGCAGAGACGAGAGAGACATTTGCTTCTGTATAAAAGTTCACGATTTGGGAAGATCAAAATACTCATCGACATAAACTTAACTAACCCTTGATGAATGGAATCAAGTTTAGGAAGAGTAGCACGGGAGACTGGATTATAAAGCGGGTCTCCATAGTCTAGTTTATATAAAATTAGGACTGAATGTTGGCGAAGGGTTTGTCACTCAGCTCCCTAAGAAAAATGGGTTAAAGCTTGAAGCAGGTTCAGACGTTTGAGTTGAGCAGTTTTTAGGTACATTTTCTGAGATTTCCAGTACATTCGACGATCAAGGGTCAGACCGAGAAATTTCACCGTATCTGTTTCTGAGATAAATAATAGGGCGTCCTGTGAAGGATTTCTGGTTTGTTCATTGAATAGAAAATTTAAACTCAAAAGAAGTGATCCACTCGGAAGAAAGATCTATATCATACTACAGAGATAAGCTGCTACGAGGTAAGTAAATGATGGTCATTAATAGTGAAGTGGAAGAAGGGAGTGATAAGGAGACAGTACACAAATAACCCGCACATAAAAGAGAGAAGCTTACGACGACGTTTCGGTCCGACTTGGACCATTGACAAAGTCACACTCCTGCTCCTTCTCTGTTAGTGTGACTTTGTCAATGGTCCAAGTCGGACCGAAACGTCGTCGTAAGCTTCTCTTTTATGTGCGGGTTATTTGTGTATCGTTCCAGTCACGGTATTGTGCCTTTTGTTATTTATTTATATAAGGAGACAGCCTTGAGATACGCCTTCACTGACACAAAGCATAGGAAAAAGCTGCCATTTACCCAAACACCGAAGTGTTTCTCTGATTAGATATCTCTATGGTAAGGAGGTAAATTCCCCCAGAGGTCTAAGGACTTAAGGTAAGATGTTGTAACACAAAGTAATATCACAAACTTTTCGTGATTAACCTCTTCAAGGGGGATGCTGTTTGGTGTGGTAAAGAGGCTTTCCCTTACCTCTCCTCTTCTCATCCCTCCTCTCTCTTTCCTGCTTTTGGCCTTTGGGGTTTTCCTCTCTGAAATTCTACCTCTTTGGTTGGGAAAAGGGTGTCATTATCCGTTCAATTCCGTTGAGGTCCTTATGGTGGTGGTGTTTGCCATGGAATCTGGATCATCTGGGGGATTTCCTGATCTCCCTCCGGAGTTACAGGGGGTGGCTAAATGTGTCCTTCAGGTGATGGGTGTATCTTGGCAGACTTCCTGTCGGTTCTGGGATGTGGTGACCAATGGAAGTACGCCTTGTGGATTTCCGGCCACCCTCTCTCTTGTCCGCTGAGGTAGTTCGGTGGATTTGAGGTTGCTATCCTAGATTGCTGGTATACTGGCTTGAAGGATAGGGTATGGCTCGGGTTCCATGTAGTATCTGCACTGAGAGCCCTCTTGTGTAAACCTGGAGAGGGTTTCGGGGGTCAACGCCCCCGCAGCCCCGTCTGTGACCAGGCCTCATGGTGGATTAGGGCCTGATCAACCAGGCTGTTACTGTTGGCTGCACGTACGAACCACAGCCTGGCTGGTCAGGTACTGACTTTTGGTGCCTGTCCAGTGCCTTCTTGAAGAGAACCAGGGATCTATATGCTGGGAGGCAGTTGAACACTCTTGGGCCCCTGACACTTACTGCGTTCTCTCTTATCGTGCTAGTGGCACCCCTGCTTTTCATTGAGGGGATGTTGCATTGTCTGTCGAGTCTTTTGTTTTCATAGGAAGTGTTTTTTTGTGTGCAAGTTTGGTACTGATCCCTCTAGGATTTTCCAAGTGTATATCATCATGTATCTCTGCCTGTATTCTAGGGAGTACAGGTTGAGGGACTTCAAGCGTTCTCAGTAATTGAGGTGTTTTATCTCCGTTATGCGCGCTGTGAAGGTTCTCTGTACATTTTCTAGGTCAGCAATTTCACCTGCCTTGAAAGGTGCTGTTAGTGTGCAGCAATATTCCAGCCTAGATAGAACAAGTGACCTGAAGAGTGTTATCATGGGCTTGGCAACCCTAGTTTTGAAGGTTCTTATTATCCATCGTGTCATTTTTCTAGCAGATACGATTTTTACAATGTCATGGTCTTTGAAGGTGAGATCCTCTGACATGATCACTCCCAGGTCTTTTAGGATAGTTTTTCGCTCTATTGTGTGGTTGGAACTTGTTTTATACTCCATTGTAGTTTTAATTTCCTCACGTTTTCCATATCGGAGTAATTGAAATTTCTCATCGTTGAACTTCATATTGATTTCTGCGGCCCATTTAAAGATTTGGTTGATGTCCGTCTGGAGTCTTGCGGTGTCTTCAACGGAGGACGCTGTCATGCAGATTCTGGTTTCATCTGTCTATGTCAGATATGAGGATGAGGAATAGGTGTGGAAGGGGATATACAATACCTTTAATTCTTCCTGGGAGCTATCACTCCACATTCACCCCTTTTTTCTCCCCTTTTCTAAATTAATGAAAAAGGGAAACTTATCATGGAGACCCATACCCATGACTTGCCTCCTCCCAGGCCCTTTCCTGCAGCACCCCTTACAGAACCTGGTATGCCTTCAGACCATTCTTGGACCTCTTTTCCAACCCGGTACATCCTCCAGGTAATGTTCCATTACACTCCTTTGGTACGGCTGTTTCGACCGACCCTTCAAACATTCTCACCTTTGTGTGGCTTTGCTTATAATCCCTGCTTCTCCACACACAGTGCGTCAATTTTTCGGATCTTACACACGACTCGTGATGGTCCAGTTCTAGCCTTCCATCCAAACGACCCCGACCCATCAGCGATGACCCTACCTAAGTTTCTTCTCACACTTGTATGAAACGTCCAACTAAGCAGTTCCTCCCCTTATGCTTTATTTCAAAATCCTTGGACAAAATTCTTTATGCTCCAGCCAACTTCTACCACCGACTAGCTTCTCGACCTCAGCATCTGCAAGGCACTCCGCCGTGTTGGGCATAATATTTCCTTCCATGTTCTTAAGAAGGGCACACTCATTGCCACAGTACAAAATGCAGAGAAGGCACATAATCTTTCACTTCTTGACATTGTTGATGACACACCTGTTATGATTTGCCAGCAAAATTTCCTTAATTCTTGCTGTGGATTTGTTGTCCATCCACATAGGATCATACAACGCAACTTTCTCGCATGTAATAAATACATTCTGGAGCAACTCGAGCTCCAGAATCGCCCGATCATTAAAGCTGACACATACTCCCTGCCAGCCGGCAGAAGCGCTGTCCTTGCAATATAGTGAGGCTAACTTTTGACAGCTGTGAACTGCCACCATCTGTTTATGTAGCGCGACAATGCATACAAGTGCTGGAGCTGATCCCTACCCCGCAACAATGTAGAAAATCCTGGCGCTTAGGCAAGCAAAATATTGAAGGTCAGTAGCAGACTGCCCTGTCTGTGTTGCAACGACCATAGAAGTCCATCCTGTAAGATAATATAAGATAAGATTTCGTTCGGATTTTTAACCCTGGAGGGTAAGCCACCCAGGATAACCCAAGAAAGGCAGTGCGTCATAGAGGACTGTTTGTCTTATTTCCATTGGGGTCCTCAATCTTGTCTCCCAGGATGCGACCCACACCAGTCGACTAACACCCAGGTACCTACTTGCTGCTAGGTGAACAGGACAACAGGTGTAAGGAAACACGTCGAAATGTTTATACCCCGCCAGCCCTCTTCCCTTAACTGCAAAGAGGCACACCCAACCTATTCTCCCCATTGCCCGATTTTCGTAAGAGAAAGCAAGATCCATTGTCTTAAAGAGAAAGAGGGCTTCTCTTATGCAAGGGCAGTTTCCCATCTCTACGTCTAAGGAAGACTCCCACGGCTCTCTTATTCCAGGGTCGCTAGATGGTCCCAGACTTTGGTGGTGCCTGCTTCTACAACTGCCTTTGTGTTCAACCCTTTTACGGTCCTAGACTCTGAGGTTCCAACCTCATCATCTCTTCCTGTCCTTTCTTCACCTTCCCACTCGCATGTTCCAACGTCTCCTCGCCCCCTCCAATCTAAATTGATGCCACATGTCCCTTCTTCTCCAAAGTCTACATCTTTATTTACATCCAAATCTCCTTCAACCCCCAAACCCTATATCTGACTCCAGACCTTTACCTCGAGATGCATCTGATATTGTTGTGGAGGTTCATCCACCCCCACGTAGAGTTGCTCCCTTCACCTGTCCTTCCAGAAATTTCTGCCTGCCAAGACACCTCTGCCCCTTCTATGGTGTCTGCTGTTCTCTCTCCACTTTTCACCCAAAACTACTACATCTCTGTTACGACTTTGACTTGTAACTAAAATAAAATGGCCTGGCTCCTAAAGGCTACTCAACCTGCTGTCTAGGGGAGCTTAAATTACAAATAGGCAACCACTACACCCAACATGCAGCTTCATACAAATTATGAAGCATAAATTTAAATAGTCAATATGAGGAAGGACACAAAAACTTACATATACAAAAATATAATATACGTATATAGTAGCGTAAATACAACTTACTCTACTGCAACCAACATTACCACACTCCAGTTCACATTAACTCACTAACACAGTGCTACTAGTGAGTAAACAATATATAAACTTTCATAAACATGGAGGCTCCATGGCATTTCCCTCCCCCCTTCCTATCTGCCGGTCTGTCTACCAACAGGCGAAAACACCATACAGTGCTCTCCCAAAACTTAAACAGGCATCTGCATACTTGGGCCTTACAGATAAACAAGAGCGCACTTAAACACAAACAAAATTACCTATGGTATGCACTGAAAAAACTCGCCAAACCACCTACTCTCACCAGCGCCACACCATGACTTCACCCAGCTGCTACCCTTCATGTACTAACCTACAAGCATCTCATCTGCTCCTGTCTCCTGGCTACTCTGCCTGACCAGGAATAACATGCGTCCAGTTTCAGTACAAATCCCAGACAATGATATTATATATGGAGAGTTATTTATAACATATTTTTACAATACTTTAAATGCAGCACACTGCATAATAATCTCCCTCTGCTGCTAAGCTCTCTCCGCCTTCTCTCGCATCTGAGATTAATGAATCCACGTCTGGAGGAGAGGACACGTATGATGGACACTGATCCACCCCAACACTTCATATTCTCACCTTCCATGCTTTTCTTCACACCATCCCAATACTTCACTCCTTACTAGTTGCCCATTGCCTCTGCATGTTGACTTTACTGACCCTCCTGCTCTGTAGATACCCGCAACATGTTACTGCTATGCTCTATTAGCGATCATGGCTTATATTCGAGACCTTAGGGGTAATCAGGGTGAGCTTCAGGTGTTGCTCTCCCAGTTTTCCTCTGTATCTGTCTGCAAGAACCAAAATTTCGCTCCGCTGTTTTCCGTTCCATCTTGGGCTATATCCTATTACATTCGTTGGATCCTTTTCCCGATGGGTCATTTAATGAAAGTATACCACATTCTCGGGTCGTTGTCTGTACTTCACCGCATTACACTGCTCGCATCTGCTTGGACACATGTTACACAGTCTCCTGTTTATATCTTTCTCTTTCTCGGGCATTATCTGTTCTGGCTGTGGCATTTCTGCTGTCTTCCCTACCACCTTCTCTCCTCTTATTAGGAGATTCTAATGCTCATTATTTCCTCTGGAAAGGGTGTCACTGACACATTCGTGGCTATCAGAGGCTCTTCTCAATTCTCATCCTCTCCATGTTTTAAATACTGGTCCTCCCACTCATCTCAACCCTCGCACTCAAACTCACTCTTGCATAGATCTCTCAGTTTGTTCTTCCTCAACTGCACTCGACTTTATCTGGTCTATGCTCCCTGATTTGCATTACAGTGATCATTTTCTTATCCTACTTCTTAAACATATTCTTGACCTCCTTGCAGCCCATGATGGTAGTTTGAATGGATGAATTGGGTCATTTACTCACGTCAACTGAAATACTTGCCTTGATGGTCTCCTACTTGTGCTCGTGCAGTGTTTGAAACGTGCTGCATGAGGCCGATATCATGACAATAGGACCACAGAGCAACTCCTTGATTTCAAGCTGGCAAGGGCGGTTGCCCGACATGTCATCAGAGAAGCTAAATGCAGTTGTTGGAAAAATTATGTTTCTACCCTCACATTGGCTTCCTCTTAGTGCAGTTTTGAAAAAGTACAGAAATTGAGTGGCAAGTATTCTCCGGATCCAGTTCCCATTCTTAGGGTTGCCAGTGTCAGCAATGTAAGCCCTCTGGAAGTTGCCAAAGAAACTGAAAATCATCTTGTCCGCATTTCTCAAGATCTCCATTTATGCCCCTCATTTCTTGACTCCTAGTCTGCCAGAGATTTACAGCATTTAGGCTTTTCTTCTAGCAGAGAAGAGACAATGTACATTTTACACTTCTGGAACTAAAGTCAACACTTTCCACTTGCTGTTCATCGGCAGCTGGGTCTGATGGTATTCATATTCGTATGCCTCAGCATTTACATCCAACATCCCTCGCAGTCCTCTTATGTCCTTTTAATTTTATCTGGTCACAAGGCGTTCTACCCCATCTGTGGAAAACTGCCGTTGTTTTGTCTTTTCGAAAACCGGGTACTTTGGGTCATGATGCCTCACACTATCGTCCCATTTTTTACCAGTGCAGTTTGCAAGTTAATGGAATGTTCAGTAAATAGACGTTTGGTGTGGTATTTAGAGAACACACAATTGTTTCTCAACTAATTAATTTAACTTTCGTAAGGGCTGCTTCACTATTGACCCCTTACTCCGCTTAGATACCCATGTTCATAATGCCTTTGCTTGTAGCCACTCAGTTATCACAGTTTTTATCTTGAAAAGGCATATGACAATACTTTGAGATATAACGTCTTGGCCCAAGCTCATTCCTTAGGCCTCCGAGGCAATCTGCCACTTTTCCTTAAAAACTTCTTATCTGAGAGACATTTCAAAGTTCAGATTAATAACTTGCTTTCCCCGGACTTTGTCCAAGCTGAAGGTATCCCTCAGAGATGTCCTTAGCACCGCTCTTTTTCTACTTGCTATAAATGATCTGGCCTCTGTTCTCCCATCTAATATTTGGTCATCACTTTATATTGATGACTTCGCCATAGCTTATGCGGGCGCTGACTGTCACCTGGTTGCAGTCTTACTCCAGAATGCTGTTAACCGTGTTCACCATCGGGCCACTACTCGTGCGTTTAAATTTTCTGGTGCTAAAATGCAACAAAATACTTTCACCAGATGTTGTGGCCTCTGATACTCCATTATACCTGTATGGCTCCCGTATCCCTGAACGTGATATGGTTAGATTTCTCGGCCTCCTGCTTGATCGCCAGCTGTCATGGAAACATCACTTTACCTCCCTGAAAGTAGGTTTCCATAGCCGGCTAAACCTCGTTAAAACCCTCACTCACCTTTCATGGGGAGGGGCGCAGATCATCAAATTCTTCTTCGACTGCATTCAGCTCTAATTCTGTCGAAACTAGACTGTGGCGACCAGATATATTCTGCGGTCTCTCCCGCAACTCTTTCTAAACTTGATCTCATCCATCTTCAGGGATTATATTTGTCTAGGTGCTCTGCATAGAGGCTCCTCCCCTGTCGAAAGCCTATATGCAGGAGCGAATGTTCCGTGCTTGAACGATCGACGTAATGCCCATTGACTCCATTATTTTGTCCGCTCTCCTGACCTTCACGATCCTGTCGCTGTCCCTGTATACTTTTTTCTCTTTTCTCTGCATTTTCACTCGTTCTTGACTTCAGGTGCCCCCTTTATATGTTCATCTAGCATCTAACTTTTCTCTCTTCCCATAGGAGGTACCGACAGTTAGTCTTTTCTTCATATACAACTCTGGTTGCACTGCATTTCTAACTAAAGCAAATAAATCATTTTTTGCTGGTTCCCTTGTCATGTTGATGTTCAGGGCAACGAGCAGGCAGACTCTGCTGCATGGTTAGTGGTGCATGACCTTCCAGTTTCATACAGAGGTATTCCATTCTCAGACTATTTTGCTCTAATCTCTAGCAACGTTGGTCTTAGTTGATTCATAACAAATTACATTCTATCAAGCCGAGATTAGAATCCTGGTCTTATCATCGTGGTTGGGAGACTATACCTTCCCGTCTTCCCATCGGGCATACATACATCTCACTCAAGGTTATCTCACGGAGAGATGCCCAGTTCCACTCTGTGCGAATTGTCAGGTTCCAATATCAGTTTACCATATTCTATTGGACTGTCCTGTTTATCAGTGAGCACCGAGAATTTACCTCCGACGTCCTCACCACTCTAACACCCTTACTTTATCTTCCCTCCTAAATGATGGTCCCACCTTTGACACAGATTCCCTCTTTGACTTTTTAACAGCAACAGGTTTATTACACAACCTTCGATTATACTTCCTTTAACACTACTCACCACCCTTACAAGCTCTGCCTCCATTATACTGTTCACCCTCGCATATTAAACTATTAGCCCACCCTACACCTTCAGTGCTGTATGGCCCTTGTGGGTTTTAGTTTTGATTATAATAATTTTCGAGATCAAAAAAGACTGTAATAACTGATTAATTATCAGTGAAGGCATTGTAAATGTATGTATCCAAGCATAATAAGGGATCAGTTGCAGACAGTCCATCTGGAAACCAAACTGATGAAAAAGAGTGAGTTTCGGGCTTCTAAGTACCATACTAAATGTTAATCAGGCACTCCAATAACTAACAAATTGCACTAGCAAAAGTGATGAGTCTGTAATGAAATGTGTCTTGGTTTGAAGTACCTTTCTTACAAAACGTAGGACAAGTGCAGTTTTCCACTGAAGAGGGAGAACCGCATATGATTTAAAAGGTGTTAAGAGGATGACTCGCTCCATAGGGTGCAAGTGTTGAAGGATATGGCCATGGATGTCAGGCTCTATTGCTGTCAGTTGAGACGTGTATAGTTGATGCGAGTTGTAGGTGTGGGAGGGAA
>NC_091295.1:58727449-58747449 GCF_038502225.1 Cherax quadricarinatus | reverse complement strand
GCTCCTGCTACTGTTGCTCTTGCTACTGTTGCTCTTGCTACTGTTCTTGCACCTGCTGCTCCTGCTACTGTTGCTCTTGCTACTGTTCCTCTTGCTACTGTTCCTCTTGCTACTGTTATTCTTGCTACTGTTGCTCTTGCTACTGCTGCTCTTGCTACTGTTGCTCATATTACTGCTGTTCTTGTTACTGCTGCTCTTGCTACTGTTGATCTTGCTACTGCTACTGTTGCTCTTGCTACTGTTGCTACTGTTCTTGCTACTGCTGCTCTTGCTACTGCTGCTCTTGCTACTGCTGCTCTTGCTACTGTTGCTCTCGCTACTGTTGCTCTTGCTACTGTAACTCTCTCTACTGTTTCTCCCGCTACTGTTGCTCTTGCTACTGTTGCTCTTGCTACTGTTGCTCTTGCTACTGTTGCTCTTGCAACTGCTGCTCTTGCTACTGATGCTCTTGCTACTGTTACTCTTGCTACTGTTGCTCTTGCTACTGTTGATATTGTTGCTCTTGCTACTGCTGCTCTTGTTCTTGCTACTGTTGCTCTTGCTACTGCTATTCTTGCTACTGTTGCTCTTGCTACTGTTGCTCTTGCTACTGCTGCTCTGGCTACGGTTGCTCTTGCTACCGCTGCTCTTGCTACTGTTGCTCTTGCTACTGCTATTCTTGCTACTGTTGCTCTTGCTACCGCTGCTCTTGCTACTGTTGCTCTTGCTACTGCTATTCTTGCTACTGTTGCTCTTGCTACCGCTGCTCTTGCTACTGTTGCTCTTGCTACTGCTATTCTTGCTACTGGAGCTCTTGCTACGGTTGCTGTTGCTACTGTTGCTCTTGCTACTGTTGCTGTTGCTACTGCTGCTCTTGCTACTATTCTTGCTACTGTTGCTCTTGCTACTGTTGCTCTTGTTACTGCTGTTCTTGCTACTGCTGTTCTTGTTACTGCTGCTTTTGTTACTGTTGTTGTTGCTACTGCTGCTCTTGCTACTGTTGCTCTTGTTACTGCTGCTCTTGCTACTGTTGCTCTTGTTACTGCTGCTCTTGCTATTGCTGTTCTTGTTACTGCTGCTCTTGTTACTGCTGTTATTGTTACTGCTGCTCTTGTTACTGCTGTTATTGTTACTGTTGCTCTTGTTACTGCTGTTATTGTTACTGCTGCTCTTGTTACTGCTGTTATTGTTACTGCTGCTCTTGTTACTGCTGTTATTGTTACTGCTGCTCTTGTTACTGCTGTTATTGTTACTGCTGCTCTTGTTACTGCTGTTCTTGTTAATGCTGTTCTTGTTACTGCTGCTCTTGTTACTGCTGCTCTTGTTACTGCTGGTATTGTTACTGCTGCTCTTGTTACTGCTGGTATTGTTACTGCTGCTCTTGTTACTGCTGTTATTGTTACTGCTGCTCTTGTTACTGCTGTTATTGTTACTGCTGCTCTTGTTACTGCTGTTATTGTTACTGCTGCTCTTGTTACTGCTGCTCTTGTTACTGCTGTTATTGTTACTGCTGCTCTTGTTACTGCTGTTATTGTTACTGCTGCTCTTGTTACTGCTGTTATTGTTACTGCTGCTCTTGTTACTGCTGCTCTTGTTACTGCTGTTATTGTTACTGCTGCTCTTGTTACTGCTGCTCTTGTTACTGCTGCTCTTGTTACTGCTGCTCTTGTTACTGCTGCTCTTGTTACTGCTGCTCTTGTTACTGCTGTTATTGTTACTGTTGCTCTTGTTACTGTTGCTCTTGTTACTGCTGTTATTGTTATTGCTGCTCTTGTTACTGCTGTTATTGTTACTGCTGCTCTTGTTACTGCTGCTCTTGTTACTGCTGTTATTGTTACTGCTGCTCTTGTTACTGCTGTTATTGTTACTGCTGCTCTTGTTACTGCTGTTATTGTTACTGCTGCTCTTGTTACTGCTGTTATTGTTACTGCTGCTCTTGTTACTGCTGTTATTGTTACTGCTGCTCTTGTTACTGCTGTTATTGTTACTGCTGCTCTTGTTACTGCTGTTATTGTTACTGCTGCTCTTGTTACTGCTGCTCTTGTTACTGCTGTTATTGTTACTGCTGCTCTTGTTACTGCTGTTATTGTTACTGCTGCTCTTGTTACTGCTGCTCTTGTTACTGCTGCTCTTGTTACTGCTGCTCTTGTTACTGCTGCTCTTGTTACTGCTGCTCTTGTTACTGCTGTTATTGTTACTGTTGCTCTTGTTACTGTTGCTCTTGTTACTGCTGTTATTGTTACTGCTGCTCTTGTTACTGCTGTTATTGTTACTGCTGCTCTTGTTACTGCTGCTCTTGTTACTGCTGTTCTTGTTACTGCTGCTCTTGTTACTGCTGGTATTGTTACTGCTGCTCTTGTTACTGTTGCTCTTGTTACTGCTGTTATTGTTACTGCTGCTCTTGTTACTGCTGTTATTGTTACTGCTGCTCTTGTTACTGCTGCTCTTGTTACTGCTGTTATTGTTACTGCTGCTCTTGTTACTGTTGTTCTTGTTACTGCTGTTCTAGCTACTGTGGTTCTTGCTACTGTGGTTCTAGCTACTGTGGTTCTAGCTACTGTGGTTCTAGCTACTGTGGTTCTAGCTACTGTGGTTCTTGCTACTGTGGTTCTTGCAACTGTGGTTCTTGCTACTGTGGTTCTTGCTACTGTGGTTCTTGCTACTGTGGTTCTAGCTACTGTGGTTCTTGCTACTGTGGTTCTTGCTACTGTGGTTCTAGCTACTGTGGTTCTTGCTACTGTGGTTCTTGCAACTGTGGTTCTTGCTACTGTGGTTCTAGCTACTGTGGTTCTTGCTACTGTGGTTCTTGCTACTGTGGTTCTAGCTACTGTGGTTCTTGCTACTGTGGTTCTTGCTACTGTGGTTCTAGCTACTGTGGTTCTAGCTACTGTGGTTCTAGCTACTGTGGTTCTTGCTACTGTGGTTCTAGCTACTGTGGTTCTAGCTACTGTGGTTCTTGCTACTGTGGTTCTTTCTACTGTGGTTCTTGCTACTGTGGTTCTTGCTACTGTGGTTCTTGCTACTGTGGTTCTTGCTACTGTGGTTCTAGCTACTGTGGTTCTTGCTACTGTGGTTCTAGCTACTGTGGTTCTTGCTACTGTGGTTCTTGCTACTGTGGTTCTTGCTACTGTGCTTCTTGCTACTGCTGCTCTTGCTACTGCTGTTCTTGCTACTGTGGTTCTTGCTACTGCTGTTCTAGCTACTATGGTTCTTGCTACTGTGATTCTTGCTACTGTGGTTCTTTCTACTGTGGTTCTTGCTACTGTGGTTCTTGCTACTGTGGTTCTTGCTACTGTGGTTCTAGCTACTGTGGTTCTAGCTACTGTGGTTCTTGCTACTGTGGTTCTTGCTACTGTGGTTCTAGCTACTGTGGTTCTTGCTACTGTGGTTCTTGCTACTGTGGTTCTAGCTACTGTGGTTCTTTCTACTGTGGTTCTTGCTACTGTGGTTCTTGCTACTGTGGTTCTAGCTACTGTGGTTCTTTCTACTGTGGTTCTTGCTACTGTGGTTCTTGCTACTGTGGTTCTTGCTACTGTGGTTCTACTGTGGTTCTTGCTACTGTGGTTCTTGCTACTGTGGTTCTTGCTACTGTGGTTCTTGCTACTGTGGTTCTTGCTACTGTGGTTCTTGCTACTGTGGTTCTTGCTACTGTGGTTCTTGCTACTGTGGTTACTGTGGTTCTAGCTACTGTGGTTCTTGCTACTGTGGTTCTAGCTACTGTGGTTCTAGCTACTGTGGTTCTTGCTACTGTGGTTCTAGCTACTGTGGTTCTAGCTACTGTGGTTCTTGCTACTGTGGTTCTTGCTACTGTGGTTCTTGCTACTGTGGTTCTAGCTACTGTGGTTCTTGCTACTGTGGTTCTTGCTACTGTGGTTCTTGCTACTGTGGTTCTAGCTACTGTGGTTCTTGCTACTGTGGTTCTTGCTACTGTGGTTCTTGCTACTGTGGTTCTAGCTACTGTGGTTCTAGCTACTGTGGTTCTAGCTACTGTGGTTCTTGCTACTGTGGTTCTAGCTACTGTGTTTCTAGCTACTGTGGTTCTTGCTACTGTGGTTCTAGCTACTGTGGTTCTCGCTACTGTGGTTCTTGCTACTGTGGTTCTTGCTACTGTGGTTCTAGCTACTGTGGTTCTTGCTACTGTGGTTCTTGCTACTGTGGTTCTTGCTACTGTGGTTCTTGCTACTGTGGTTCTTGCTACTGTGGTTCTTGCTACTGTGGTTCTAGCTACTGTGGTTCTAGCTACTGTGGTTCTAGCTACTGTGGTTCTTGCTACTGTGGTTCTAGCTACTGTGGTTCTTGCTACTGTGGTTCTTGCTACTGTGGTTCTTGCTACTGTGGTTCTAGCTACTGTGGTTCTAGCTACTGTGGTTCTAGCTACTGTGGTTCTTGCTACTGTGGTTCTGTGTTTCTAGCTACTGTGGTTCTAGCTACTGTGGTTCTAGCTACTGTGGTTCTAGCTACTGTGGTTCTTGCTACTGTGGTTCTAGCTACTGTGGTTCTTGCTACTGTGGTTCTTGCTACTGTGGTTCTAGCTACTGTGGTTCTAGCTACTGTGGTTCTAGCTACTGTGGTTCTTGCTACTGTGGTTCTAGCTACTGTGGTTCTTGCTACTGTGGTTCTAGCTACTGTGGTTCTAGCTACTGTGGTTCTAGCTACTGTGGTTCTTGCTACTGTGGTTCTAGCTACTGTGGTTCTTGCTACTGTGGTTCTAGCTACTGTGGTTCTTGCTACTGTGGTTCTTGCTACTGTGGTTCTAGCTACTGTGGTTCTAGCTACTGTGGTTCTTGCTACTGTGGTTCTAGCTACTGTGGTTCTAGCTACTGTGGTTCTTGCTACTGTGGTTCTAGCTACTGTGGTTCTAGCTACTGTGGTTCTTGCTACTGTGGTTCTTGCTACTGTGGCTACTGTGGTTCTAGCTACTGTGGTTCTTGCTACTGTGGTTCTTGCTACTGTGTTTCTAGCTACTGTGGTTCTAGCTACTGTGGTTCTTGCTACTGTGGTTCTAGCTACTGTGGTTCTAGCTACTGTGGTTCTAGCTACTGTGGTTCTAGCTACTGTGGTTCTTGCTACTGTGGTTCTAGCTACTGTGGTTCTAGCTACTGTGGTTCTAGCTACTGTGGTTCTAGCTACTGTGGTTCTTGCTACTGTGGTTTTTGCTACTCATAAAAATTCCTGATCTCTGCTCTTGCTAATTAGATGATCATTCTACTGCTCCAGTTGCTACTGCTGATAATGTTGCTGCTGCTGTCAGTGATGCTGCTGTTGCTTATACTGCTTTTCCTGCAGTTTATGATAATTTTCATATGGTTTGTGCTGCTGCTGCTGCTGCTGCTTGTGATCTTCAAGACACTAGGGTATCCTAGATAGCATACGAAATTACTTTGTTTCAGTGAACGATGGAATACCTAGAAGACCCGGGCAGTCGTACCTTACCCAACAACAGTGCACTAATTGTAAAGCAATCACTACCGGTACGCTCGTACCTGACTCTACAACTGTGTACTAGGTGTTCAGCAGTCATTACCAGTACTATAATTGTTGCCACTGATTAACAGATGGCACTGTTGTGACAGTAACAGATGTCACTGTTGTGACAGTAACAGATGTCACTGTTGTGACAGTAACTGATGTCACTATTTTGACAGTAACTGATGTCACTGTTGTGAGAGCAACGGATGTCACTGTTGTGAGAGCAACGGATGTCACTGTTGTGACAGTAACTGATGTCACTATTGTGACAGTAACTGATGTCACTATTGTGACAGTAACTGATGTCACTATTGTGACAGTAACTGATGTCACTATTGTGACAGTAACTGATGTCACTATTGTGACAGTAACTGATGTCACTATTGTGACAGTAACTGATGTCACTATTGTGACAGTAACTGATGTCACTATTGTGACAGTAACTGATGTCACTATTGTGACAGTAACTGATGTCACTATTGTGACAGTAACTGATGTCACTATTGTGACAGTAACTGATGTCACTATTGTGACAGTAACTGATGTCACTATTGTGACAGTAACTGATGTCACTATTGTGACAGTAACTGATGTCACTATTGTGACAGTAACTGATGTCACTATTGTGAGAGCAACGGATGTCACTGTTGTGAGAGCAACGGATGTCACTGTTGTGACAGTAACGGATGTCACTGCTGTGATAGTAACGGATGTCACTGTTGAGAGTAACGGATGACACTGTCACCTTCCCTCTCTTTCCTCTCTTCAACTTTCCCTTCACCCCTCCACTATCCTCCACCCTCTCTCTCCTCCACCTTCCCTCTCTCTCCACCTTCCCTCACTCAACCATCTCTCTCTCTCTTCCACCTTCCCTTCATTCATCTTCTAGCCTCCACCTTCCCTCTCGTTGCCTCCCACTCAACACTGAGAGTGGAGGGTGGTGTGGACGTCAGCATCAACATGACAGAACCTTCACCACCATGTCTCTTGTTGTCTTCAATATACTGAACAAAACGTCCTCTCTGATACCAGCCATCTTCCTGGGATATGATAACATATAAAGAAAAATACTGAGAGGAATCGACAAGGTGAACAGAAACAGGATGTTTCAGAGATAGGACACAGAAACAAGGGGTCACAATTGGAAGTTGAAGACTCAGATGAGCCACAGTTGTCGAGTTGTCAGGAAGTGGAACAATCTGGAGAGTGATGCAGTGGGGTCAGGATTCATAAATAGATACAACAAACCTCATGGAGCAGGAAGAGAGTGGACCTAGTCAAGACCAGCAAAAAAGCGGGGCCAGGAGCTGTGATTCGACCCCTGTAACCACAAATAGGTATGAACACACCAGAGATTTATCGAGGTATTAGCAGCACCAGAGGGTCAAAGAGGTAGAGTGTACAAACAAGTACTGGACACCGTACATTATTCAGGGTTTCATGACGTAAGTTTCCCCTATGACTCACGGATGGCGTCCTAAAACTGTGGAAGTGGACTGATATCCTTTCCGTAGTCGATGTCCCTTCATCCCAGTTCAAAGGCTCTCAATAAGGTTCATGTCTGAGGACTTTCTTGGCCAGTCATCGAAGGTACCTTGCAGTCACGAAACCATTGAAAAACAGATTTCCCGATGTGGCAAAGAACACTGTCTTGCATAAAAACCTTGCTCCACACTAAATGAGATTAGGGCAAATGACAATAGACCAATTCTTCATACGTTAGTACAGTTAACAATGGTGGAGATGTTTCTCTAGGCTTCCCTGGATGTACTTTGGTGTGAGCATGTCATGAACACTGTACTCAAGGAACCAGAGCAACAGATCTTCACTGGACGCTCACACATATTTGTCTTCTACAGTTTCCTTTTTTTTCATGTCATGCCTTATGCAATCCAATGATCTTTGCATTTCTCTTGTGCCAGCTACTTACTCCTCATGTTAGTTTGTTAATAACCAAAATCGTCCGACAAAATCGGCCCTCAAGACCACACTGAGCAGCGGGACCACCAAATGAAAACCGCTCACCATACAAGCCCAAAAGGGATTGAAGATTCAGTTGGTAGCCATAAAGAATTCTGAGTTGTTGCGCTTTGAGTTTCCAAGCCAGTACAACTTTTTGTTCCAGTGACAAATGTACCAGGGCAGAGTATTACTTTGGACATTGAATTACATCGATGTGATGTCCCATGTAATCAGTTTGCCATCTATCAAAGGTAGCATGAGGACTTTACCAGAGTTTCTTTGGCTGCCATAGACTTGCTTAGGCAAACAATGCAGTAAGATGTAGTAAGCTTCTCTTGATGGTGTCATGACCTCTTCGAATCAGGCATACGTCCTTTTTGGCATATGGCTTATGGGACCATGAAACCCAAGTCAACCTGCCGACGCACTCCCATCTCATTGAGAATGGAAGTGGCTAGGCAATGAACCACAGCAATTCCAGTGCCCTGAGGGTCAAAGCAAGTGCCCAAGGAAGAATTTTGGACAACCAAGAAATACTATCATGTGGTGGCCTCGTCTTCAAAAGCTTTTTCCTTTTTAGTGACATTGTCAAGCAGCATTTGGGAAATTTTCTCCCCAGTTTGACTCTCCCAGTGGGACTGTTCTCTGGGTAGAGCTTGTCTCCTTGAGTGTCTCCAAGACGATGCCACAGTCCTCCTCCTTTATTAAACTTTAAGTAGTGAACTCTTATAAAGTCTTTCAATTATTCTGGGACTACCTCACTAGTCTGTAGGACGCAGTACACAACGATGATGTTGGTAATGTTATCTGTGTTGCCTTATGAATTCCTACTCCCTCTGATCTTTCCAGAAGTGCTGCTTTATCCCACTGGTGATCGTCCAGTGACAGATTTGGTGCTTTCCCTAAAATTTATCTCAGAAGTTTGTCATATTTAATCAGATTTTGGCTATCTAATGAGGGTGCACACCACAAGAAATAGGCAATTTCATCAAGGTTAAACACTCTTGAGAAGGTACAAGACATCGTGGGTATCCAAATCACTTCTGGAAGACCTGCCAGCAGGCATTCTCGTGTACCTCCCACACTGCCGTCATCTAGGTGCCAAATGTTGATTTCGCTGTTCTGTATAACTTTTTAAACACCTCAGATATCTCCCACGAAGGTATGGTGGTCCAAAAAATGGAAATACATTCAACAGCAGTCTTGCCAGAAGTATGCATACATCAAAATTCAAGAAGTGGAACGCCACTGGTGACTAGTCCCATTCAGATTTGACCCCATTAATGGAAACTCTCTGCTTTCTGTTAGAGAGCCATGCCTCTGTCCATGCTAAAACTTTACCTCCTATACCATGAGCTGCCACTTTTCTTAAGAGTCTCTTGTGGGGTGCTCTATCGAAGGCTTTGTTGGGATCCAAATGAACAATATCATATTCTTTGTCACTGTCTACTGCCTCAAATGTTCTATTGAAGAACGTCAGTAAATAAGTCAGGCAGGAACGACCTCTCATGAACCCATGCTGGGATTCATTAATCAAATTGTGCTCGTCTAGGTGGCTTCTGATAATGGTTGATTCTAGTAATTTGCCTACTCTGGACGTCAGGCTTATTGGACGGTAATTTGAAAGAATGGACTTCTTCCCTGATTTGAATATAGAAACCACATTGGCTATCTTCCACATCTCTGGCAAAACACAAGTAAGGATGGACGCATTAAACGCACTCGTCAATGGCTGACTAAGTTCCATCTTGCATTCCTTAAGTACCCTGGAAAACAACTCGTCGGGTCCTGGGGACTTATTTTGCTTCAGTTTGTCTATCTGTTTGATAACTATGTCCCTCGTGACAGTAATATTAGTTCATTTGAATTCATCAAGAAATGAATAACTGTTAATTTCTGGAATCTCATTTGTCTTCCTGTGTAGAAATTGACAAAAAATAATCATTAAATAAAGAACACATTTCCAGCTCATTATCCGTCAGCTGTCCATTCCCAATTTTCAGAGGTCCTACTTTTTCCTACATCTTCGTCCTCTACACTTGAAAGAACCCTTTTGGATTAGTCTTTGATTCATGAGCAACTTTAATTTCACAGTCACGTTTAGCCTTTTTAATCCCCTTTTTTACTTCTCTCTTAAGCTGAACTTATTGGTCAGTAAGGTTAACCTCTACTCTCTCGTTGTGCCTATAAATTCCCCTTTTCTCTCCTAATAGATGCTTTAGCCTCCTGTTAAGCCATTTGGGATCGTTATTATTAGACCTAATTTCTCTCTGGGGAATGTTGTACATTATTAAGAAAAAATCATGAAAGCAGATCCCTTCATAATCGTAAGTATGATCATCGCCAATAAAATCATTAGCTAGATTACCCCAATCGAGACTAGACAGGTGTTCCCTAACTCCATTATAATTCAATTCAATTAAAAGTTTATTCTCTATAAGGATTACAATGCTGAGTTTACAGAATTTGGTTATTGTGTGGTTTACATGTAGTAAAATAATAATTACAGAGTGTACCAGGGACTTTTACTGTATTATCATTATTCTCGTATTCCCATTTAATACTAAAAATGATGGATTTGTGATCACTTGCGCCAAGCTCTACAGCGATCTCCAGATTATTTACGAGTGTTTCCTTATTTGGCAAGACTAGGTCGAGCAAATTATAACCCCTGGTAGGCTCTGTTACACACTGCTTCAGAAAACAGTCCAGAACTACTTCCATAAAGTCACTGGACTCCAGATTACCAGTCAAAGAAGCCCAGTCAATCTGTCTAAATTTAAAAACCCTACTATCATTATGTTATTGTGTCTAGAAGCCCTAACAATTTCGTCCCAAAGAACTCTCTATCGTGATCCAAGCCTGGAGGTCGGTATATTACACCTAGAATTAGTTTTTCTTGGCCTTCTACAAACTCTACCCAAACAGATTCTGTTACTAATCCATCTATTTTTATACCTGTTTTTATGCAGTAATTTATATTTTCTCGTACATAAAATGCAACTCCTTCCCCTTCCCATTATATCTATCCACATGGAACAACTTAAACCTTTGAATATTACACTCAGCAATCATATCCCGACTCTTTAAATCATACCAGGTTTCAGTTTTTGCAATGACATCAACGTTCCCAGCACATGCTACCAAACGCAATTCATTAATCTTATTTCTTGCACTTCGACTGTTAGCATAAAATAGAGTAATATGTTTTTTCTTCTGCACCTTTTTCCTATTCACCTTTGCTTTTACACAATTTCTGTAATTGTCATTACTCAATGTTGCTCCATGACTGTTATTATTAAGATTCATAATATCAAAGTCTAAGTCAATATATCCATACTCATTACTTTCCATTTCTAAACCCATACATCTAACTAATCCCAGTTTAAAGTCCTAACAGCATCCTTAACTGAGCTAGCCAGAAAACCCACACCTGCCCTGAATAAGTGAACCCCATCCCTGGCATACATGTCATTTCTACTGTAGAAGTTGTCCCAGTTGTCTATGAATGGTACTGCATTATCCTTACAGTGTTTGCCCAGCCAACAATTAATACCAATTGCTTTGGACAACTATTCATTTCTAACACCCTTTCTTGGCAGAAAGCCATAAATAACAGGGCACCCCCCCCCCCTTCTTCCTAATGACGTCTATTGCTGTCCTGTACCTTCTAACTAAATCCTCACTTCTACGCTGGCCTATATCATTGCCTCCAGCACTGAGGCAGATAATAGGATTGATCCCATTACTGTTCATGATGTCAAGCTGGCTAACAATATCCTCCATCCCAGCCCCTGGAAATAAAACCCTCTGTCTCCTATCCTGCAAGCAGAAGGCCCTATCCATATATCTAACCTGGATATCCCCAACAACAATGTTTTACCTTCCTTGGTGTCGTTCGTCGTGATGTTCCCAGTAGTTGACTCACGTTCATGGGGTAGCATCGAGAATGCATTCAATGTTTCCACAACAGTTTCCACAGCAGTTTCTTTTTCATCGTTTCTAACTCTCTATTCGTCTTCTTGATCTTCAACTTCATTCCATGCTGTCCGGCCACTGCCCAGGTTCCCTTCTTGTCCTGAGGACTCACAACAGGGCTACAACGAATCCTCTTGCTTTCCTCCATCAATCGCCGAATCTCAAGCTTTGCTACCCTCAATTCCTCCTTAGGCTGCTGGTAAAGTTGCTCAGTGGAGGGCATCTTGGTTCAGTCCACAGAGCACACTAGACACGTCCTCACTGGGCTATGTACAGGTCACCACCACTGGAGTTTTTATCAAAAAGTGTAAGCAACAGAAGTCCAGCGGTTATTCTACAGCTTTATACATTATTAGTAAGGCCTCTCCTAGATTATGCTGCTCAGTTGTGGTTTCCATTCTACAGAATGGATATAAATTCGTTAGAAAACCTTCAGTGACGAATGACAAAGTTAATACATAGCATTAGAAATCTTCCATATGAAGAAAGATTGAAGTCCCTTAAATTACATTCACTTGTAAGATGAAGAGATTGGACAAATATAAGAGTGGGTGGGGCTGGGTTTGATTGGTGTCATTGGGTACGGGGGTAAATTCTTGGTTAGCTTTGGGTAGGGGTGGTTTTGATAAGGACCTGCCTTTTATGGGGCAGTAGGCCTTCTGCAGTGTTCCTCCATTCTTATGTTTTTATGAAAACCCTCAGAACTGCAGCAGCAACCCCCCCCCCACTCCTCTTTCAGAGTGCAGGCAATGTAGTTCCCACCAAGACTTGGTCTGGCTTTCCTGAAACCCTATAAAAATGTTACTTTTCACACTCAAAGAGCATGTTAAGCCATAATAACCACTCAGATCTAACACACTCGCATGAGCTTTCTGGATGCTCAAACCACTAGCACTGAAAAATCTCATTTAACCCCTCCTCCTTTCCCCTCCAAGCCTTCCTTATACAACCTCCTACGTCCCTTGTCCACCCGGGTCATGCGATTCTGCTCTATCCTCTCTAAATACCTCAACCACCTAAATTGTACCTATAATAACTCCACACAATCATCTATTTTTTTTTTACTCTAAGTTTTCTATAAAACTTTCACACGGCACATTGCTCTCAAACATAACATCACTACCTGTAACCTTCTTGCTGCCGCGATGGTAATGGTTGATAAATTAGACACTGCAACATCTGGGTATCTTTACTGTGGAAAAGTTTCTCCTCTGCTGCTACTGCGGCACCTTAACACTCTCATGCATATACTTAATGTTTCAATCATTCTAAAACTATATCTTTATCTGCTTTTAACATCAGTCTTAATCCCATTATCGCAGCTCCTTAACCCAGCCATCCACCAGCATCTAGCATATCTGCCAATTGAACCTAATTACCTCCCATTCCACAGGCTGTGTCTGACCCCTGTGGGTATAGCGATTTTCAGTTGATATATGTTTGTCCGTGAAAGCAAGAAAGGGGTTGTACCAGTGTAATGATACCAACACTTTGTATAGGTGTGATGAATGATTTTAAACGTTGCAGCGATGAGAAGATTGGTGGCAGTGATGTGTTTGTGGGCAATGTGTAGTGTGAATATTATGCAGAGAATTCCGAGAGTAGAAATTAGATGGTGTGATGTTAAAGTAAAATTTGGAGGGTTAAAGAAAGGTTACTGAGGCGGGTTGGACATTTAGAGAGGTTGGAGAAGAATAGGATGAGGATGCATAATTGTGAGGTCACACTCTCAATCCGTCCCAGGAAGCTCTGGATTGAGGGTGTTGTATGTTTTTAAGAGAGAACTTCTTGACCATCCAGCAGCCATGTGTATGTTAAATTGGAGTTAGTGGAGGCAAGTGGTTTTTATAACTTGACACGTTGTTGGAGTGTTAGCAAGCAAATGGTTGTGTAAGGATTGAGGGAAGCTGGGTAGCCAGACTTGAGTCCTGGAGGTGGAAAGTGCAGTGTCTTTACTCCAACGGAAGATTGAATATGTTGTGTTGGAAGGGTAATTTTTGCTGTGAAACTGTGATTACGTTGCATTTGTGGTAAACACCTGTTGAATGAATGACCGTGAACTTTTCCTTCTTTGAGTTGCCCTACCTTGGTGGGAGATGACTGGTGTAGTAAAAATAATTACTATTAATACTATTACTGTCACTACTACCAATGATGATAGTAATAATAATAATATAGCAATTGTGATAGCACTCATCTGGCAAGGCAGTGATGGAGCGAATGATGGTGAAAGTGTTTTCATTTTTTTTTTTGAGTCGCGCTAAATTGTTGGGAGACGGCCAGTGAGGTAAGGTTAAAAAAAAATGCTATAACAAATACAATAATTTAACTCAAACTTATAGATTGCTACAAGCAATTAAATTCTCCCAGAAAGGATCCCAATTTTTGAAACTCCTTTTACCTGTTGGTTAAATGTCGGAGCCGTGAAGTTAGTGACAAGGAGGAAGTGACTTTTAATGCTACCCATTTACAAGACTTGACGAGGGTGCTGCTCCCCTACCCTCCTCCCCTCCTCCTCCCCCCTCCCCCGCCCCCTCCCCCACAATACCAAAGGTGTGAGAATTCAATCTCTTAATGACTTGGCTGTTTCATCATACAAGGGAAGACGTGTGTCAGGGAGACACCCACTTCTCTCATGCAAATGACACTGTACTCACCTAATTGTACTCACCTAATTGTGGTTGCAGGGGCCGAGATTCAGCTCCTGGCACCGCCTCTTCTGTGTGTGTGTGTGTGTGTGTGTGTGTGTGTGTGTGTATTTGAGAGAGAGAGAGAGAGAGAGAGAGAGAGAGAGAGAGAGAGAGAGAGAGAGAGAGAGAGATTGTGTACGTATGTGTGTGTGTGTTAGAAAGAGAGGGGTTGTGTGTAAGAGAGGGGTTGTGTGAGAGGGGTTGTGTGAGAAAGAGGGGTTGTGTGTGAGAGAGAGGGGTTGTGTGTGAGAGAGAGGGGTTGTGTGAGAGAAAGGGGTTGTGTGTGAGAGAGAGAAAGGGGTTGTGTGTG
The DNA here is from genome assembly GCF_038502225.1 of Cherax quadricarinatus. Classification (NCBI taxonomy): domain Eukaryota; kingdom Metazoa; phylum Arthropoda; class Malacostraca; order Decapoda; family Parastacidae; genus Cherax; species Cherax quadricarinatus. The sequence goes on along the minus strand of NC_091295.1, from coordinate 58,733,061 downwards.
TGTGTGAGAAAGAGGAGTTGTGTGTGTGAGAGAAAGAGGTTGTGTGTGAGGAGGAGGTTGTGTGTGTGCTCACCTAATTGTGGTTGCAGGAGTCGAGTCATAGCTCCTGGCCCCGCCTCTTCACTAGTTGCTACTATGTCACTCCCTGTTCCGTGAGCTTTATCATACCTCTTCATGTCCCCTTTGTTCCTTCTGTCCTCCAGTGTCATAAGGTCGATTTCCCTTAACCTCTCCTCGTAGGACATGCCCCTTAACTCTGGGACTACTCTCGTTGCAAACCTCTGCACTTTCTCTAATTTCTTGATGTGCTTGGCCAGGTGTTGGTTCCAGACCGGTGCTACATACTCTAACATGTGCCTGATGTACACTGTACAGGGTCCGGAACGACCCCTTACTGAGATGCCGGAATGCTTTTCTTAGGTTCGGTAGTCGCCCATATGCTGCAGTGGTTATTTGATTGATGTGCTCCTCTGATGATGTGCTTGGTATTATACACACTCCAAGCTCCTTTTCCTTGAGTAAGGTTTGTAATCTTTGGCCCCCTAGACTGAACTCTGCGGTCTGTGCCCTTTCCCTAATCTTCATGACTGCACTTGATGGGGTTGAACTCCAGAACCCAGCTGCTGGACCAGACGTGAAGCCTGTCCAGAGCCCTCTGTAATCCTTCCGTGTCCTCCTCCGACTGAATTCTCATCATTAACTTCACATCGTCTGCAAATAGGGACACTTCTGAGTCTGTTCCTTCCGTCATGTCAGTCACACATACCAGAAACAACACTGGTCCTAGGACTGACCCCTGTGGAACCCCGCTCGTCACAGGCGCCCACTCTGACACCTCATCACGTACCATGACTCACTGATGTCTTCCCATAAGGTATTCTCTGATCCATTGCAGTGCCTACTCTGTTATATCTGCCTGGTCCTCCAGCTTTTGCACTAATCTTTTGTGTGGAACTGTGTCAAAAGCCTTCTTGAATTCCAAGAAAAAGCAGTCTGGCCACCCCTCTTTCTCTCTCTCGTCTTACTCTTGTCACCTTGTCATAGAACTCTAGTAAGTTCGTGACACAGGATTTCCCGTCTCTGAATACGTGCTGGTTGTCGTTTATAGGTTCATTCCTTTCTAGGTAGTCCACCACTCTTCTCTTGATAATCTCCTCCATGACTTTACACATAATACATGTCAGTGACACTGGTCTGTAGTTTAATGCTGCGTGTCTCTCTCCTTTTTAAAAAATTGGGACTACATTTGCTGTCTTCCATACCTCAGGTAGTCGCCCTATTTCGACAGATGCATTGAAGACTGTTGTTAGTGGTACACAGAGCACCTCTCCCAGGACTAGCAGAGAGATGTTTCTGGCCCCATCGCCTTTGAAATGTCTAGTTCCCTTAGCAGCCTCTTCACCTCCTCTTCATTGAATGCATCATGTCCAGCACTCGTTGGTGTACCCCACCTCTCCATCTTTCCAGAGTCCTTTCTGTTTCCACTGTGAATACTTTTTTGAATCTCGTGTTTTAGCTCCTCACATATTTCAAGGTCGTTTCTTGTAAACTCCTTTTCTGCTTCAGCCTGATTACCTGGTCTTTGACGGTTGTTTTCTTCCTGATGTGACTGTACAACAGTTTCGGGTCAGATCTGGCTTTTGTATTGTTGCTGGGCCTCTCTCCTTATATGTGCATATTCATTTCTTGCTCTTCGACTGCTCTCCTTGTTCTCCTGGGTCCTTTGCCTTCTGTACTACTTACATTCTCTAGCGCATTTCGTTTTAGCCTCTCTATACCTCTTAGTGAGTCAAAGGTTCGTCCTGGCCTTCTCATTACTTCCGTTGCCCTTGGATACAAACTTTTCCTCCGCTTCCTTGCATATTGTTGTCACATAGTCCATCATATTCACAGTCCCACTGGACCTCGCACAGGAAATTCCTCATGCCTGTATGGTCCTCTCTTCTAGTTTGGCTTCATTCTTCCTGCCTTTCCTGCTTCCCTCTCCACCTGTAACTCTTCTTTGTATTCGAAGCTTAGAACCACGTGATCACCGGCCCCGAGGGGCCTTTCATATGCGATGTCCTCAGTATCTGCACTGCTCAGGGTGAATACTAGGTTCAGTCTTGCTGGTTCGTCCTCTCCCCTCTTTCTGGTAGTGTCCTTAACGTGTTGATGCATGAGGTTTTCCAGTACCAACTCCAACATCTTAGCTCTTCCCGTTTCTGGGCCTCCATGTGGCTCCACGTTTCCCCAGTCGATTTCTTTGTGATTGAAGTCACCCACGATCAGTAGCTTGGCATTGCCCACATGGACCCTTCTGGCCACTTCATCCAGTATGTGTGTGTATGTATGTGTGTGTGTGTGTGTGGTTGCAGGTGTCGATTCATAGCTCTTGGCCCCGCCTCCTTACTGATTGCTACTAGGTCCTCTCTCTCTGCTCCATGAGCTTTATCGAACTTCGTCTTAAAACTATGTATGGTTCCTGCCTCCACTACGTCACTTGCCAGACTATTCCACTTCCTGACAACTCTATGACTAAAATACTTCCTAACATCCCTTTGACTCATCTGAGTTTTCAACTTCCAATTGTGACGCTTTGTTTCTGTGTCCCATCTCCGGAACATCCTGTCTCTGTCCACCTTGTCAATTCCTCGCAATATTTTGTATGTCTTCATTATGTGTCCCCTAACCCTCCTGTCCTCTAGTGTCGTCAGGCATTCATCTTAGCTCTGGAACTAGTCCTGTTGCAAACCTTTGCACTTTCTCCCATTTCTTGACGTGTTTGAACGATTCCTTACTGAGGTATCGGAACGTTATTCTCAGGGTTGCCAGGCGACCATATACTGTGTGCACATGTGTGAAAGAGGAAGAGAGAGAGAGAGGTTGTGTGTAGGAGTGAGAGGGGTTAGAGGAGTGACTAGAATACAAAGTGTACTTTGAGGGCAGATTAGGGGTAAAGAGAAAATGTAAGAAGGTACGGTAAATAAGAGAGCTGAGTGGGGTTGAGGAGGGACCGATACTAGTGAAACTGTGGGTGAAAGGGTGAGGGAAATTAGAGGGGTATGAGTGGTGATATGAGTACGCGTGAGAATGGTTAGAGGGAGGGAGGGGGGCAAGATTTTAGTGATAAGTTAATATCTTAGTGAAAAGTAGTGGATGAGTGAACAGAGGCTATAGAGAGTAAGAAAATTAAGCTGAGTAGGTGAAATGTTTGAGAGAGTAGGTGAAATGTTTGAGAGAGTAGGTGAAGGATTTGAAGGAACTGCATATCAACGTCAGGGAAAACAAAAAGAAATCATGATCTTGCATAAAAAGTTTCAGGAAACAGTAAGAGCATCATGACTCTCCAGCTGTACCTTGAGAGGAAGACCTCGGTGCCACTGGAGGAATGCTCTAGATTTACACTGGTATTTACTGCCGTTACGAAGGAGAAGCTGCAGGCTGGAAAGAGATGTGTGCCTTCTATAGGAGAAGACGGCGAATAAGATTGCTCCTCAAAGGCAGCAGACACTCTGTAGAACGAAAAATAACACTGCCTAGAGAAACCAGGAGAGACAGAGGGACCTTAAACCCATAAGCGAAATTGAGGGCTATTTTGCATACATTTCTCATTATCAGGACTGTTTAGTGGACAACGAAATTAGTGAAAACACTTTAGTTCTGTAAGCCAATAATAATTAATCGGTATTAAGATTGACGACCCAAATGAGTTTCTTATAAGAGATAAAATGCTGCAGACATCTCTCTAATCTCTGATATAACTCTAATCTCATTTGACCCTGAAGAATCATTCATTGCATGCCCATGCACACCGCCCCAGACCCGGACTCTTAGAACTCGATATTCGTCAAGAACTGCAAGAAACGCTTATCAAGTGCCTCAAACATTCGAAGAGGCCAAAACACCGAAGTGATCATATAGTCCTTAAAAAAAAGTGATATTGCCCCACTCAACAATGTTGGTAGCAAATCAGTGACAAAAAATTACAGACCAATAACCCTGACATCCCACTTTATCAAGATCTTTGAAAGGGTTTTAAGAAACAATATTACCGGTTACTGGGAATCACAGCAGTTGCACGACGCAGGTCAGCACGGGTTTAGAACTGGTTGCTCCTGCCTCTCGCAATTGCTAAATTATTATGACAAGGTCTTGGATGCTCTTGAAGACATGCAAAATGCAGATACAGTACACTCACTTTGCAAAAACTTCTGATAAGTGCGACCATTGGGTAATCGCGCACACAGTGCGTACAAAAGGAATAAGTGGGAAGGTGGGCAGATGGAACTTTAATTTCCTTGTAAACGGAACCCGAAGAGTAATAGTAAATGAAATAAGTGGCTGATTCAGTGAAAAAGTTAAGTCATCCAGGCTTGCCCATCCACAGAAGACAGTGACTCTTATGACCGATATAAACCAACTTTTTCAGTGAGACACTGACAACAGTATGATGTTCAATGAGAACAAATTTCAGTTATTACACCATGAAAGAATGGAGGAAATAAAAACAAGATCAGAGTACAAGACAAACTCAAACCACTCAATAGAACGCAAGTCAGATGTGAGAGACTTAAGTGATAATGCACATTATAATGTGCATTATAACCTGGAAGATACTGGAGGGACTAGTACTAAACTTGCACACTGAAATTTCTGCTTATAAAAGTAAGAGACTTGGGAAACGGTGCAGGATACCTCCAATGAAAAGCAGGGTAGTGATGAGTATACCGAGAGAGAGCTCAGTAAGTGTTAAGGAATCACGACTCTTCACCACCCTCCCTTAATGCATGAAGGAAATCACCGCTTAGTGTCTTCAAGAGGCAACTCGTCAGATTCCTCGAAGCAGTTCGTGATCAACTAGGTTGTGTTACATACTGTGGACTGGGGGCGGCGGGCACTAACAACTTGATTGACCAGGCCAGCAACTAGGAGGCCTGAGCTAGGACTGGACCGCGGGGCGGTGACCTCCGAAAGCTACTCAGGTAAACCGCAGGTAAGTTCAGAAGAGAACGACATTCTCTCTGCAGGTGGAAACAGAGAAAGAGAACTTCCCAAGGGCTAGTTGATTAGTACATTCCATAAAAGTGAAGCTGAGAGCATCATACGCTGCCTGTTATACAAGTTAAGGCAATGTCATTCCATTTAAGTCTGTCATCCAACAAGGTCATTCCATTTAAGTCTGTCATCCCACAAGGTCATTCCATTTAAGTCTGTCATCCAACAAGGTCATTAAAGCTGCATGATACCTATTCACCACCAGATAAGAACACTTTAATCCCAGTAAATATACCAGGATAGAGATATACCTTACGATATATACGTATATTGTGAGATAGAGAACAATAGGTCAACACACATGAGCGAGTGTGTATGTGGATAAGGGAGGTGAGAGGGGGAAAGAGGAGAGTGGAGAACGAGATGAGTGTGAGTGAGAGAGGGGGTAAGCGATGACCCCCCCCACACACACACCAGGTTGACCCCCACACACACACCAGGTTGACCCCCCACACACACCAGGTTGACCCCCCAACACACACACCAGGTTGCTCCCCCAAACACCAGGATGCCCCCCACACACACACCAGGTTGACCCCCCCACACACACCAGGTTGACCCCCCAACACACACAC
>NC_091295.1:58539949-58724949 GCF_038502225.1 Cherax quadricarinatus | reverse complement strand
CAAAGAGTACGTAACCTTTATTCGGCGCATGTACACACCCTCACTGACAGGCTAATTCCCCCAACTAGCGAACCAGGTGCTAAGGGTTAACGATGGGGCCCCGTCGTTCAATCAGTGCCCAGGTTCCGGCCAATGAGGAGATGGTTTTGGCAATCGCAGAGGTGATATGGGTACCACTCGCCTGTCTGCCCTTGTCATTCCCATTCTAGAGCTGGTTGAAGCACGGTCTGCTCTCTAGTGGCTTCTATTCTTCCTTGCTTACTGTGGAGTGCACTAATACCTATTGTTGTACATACTGTATATAGTGTACATACTTTTGTTCTTACTTGAAGGATAATACAAGTCAAAAGTTTTTCTGCTGTGTTTATTTTGCTCCCTTTACGCCCAGGATAACAGGCCTTTGAATTCCTGGGTTGTAATAACACACATACACACACACATGCACAAACCAGGGTGCTCCACACACACACACATACACCAGGGTGCCATACACACCAGGGTGCCACACACCAGGGTGACCCCCACACACCAGGGTGACCCACACACACCAGGGTGCCACATACACCAGAGTGCCTCACACACACCAGGGTGCCATACACACCAAGGAGTCACACATACCAGGGTGCCCCCTCCCCCACTCACACCAGGGTGCCTCTCACACACCAGTGTGCCACACACACCAGGGTGCCACACATACACCAGGGTGCCTCACACACACCAGGGTGCCATACACACCAAGGCATCACACACACCAGAGTGCCCCCTCCCACACGCTCACACCAGGGTGCCTCACACCCACCAGGGTGCCATAAACACCAAGGCGTCACACACACCAGAGTGCCCCCTCTCCAGCACGCACACACCAGGGTGCCACACACACCAGGGTGCCACACTCACCAGGGTGCCACACTCACCAGCGTACCACGCACACCAGGGTGCCCCCATACACACGCCAGGGTGCCACACACACTAGGGTGCCACACACACACAAGGGTGCCACGCGCACACATATCTGTGTACCGCACTAGAGTACCACACAGCAGGGTGCCCCACACACACACAGCAGGGTGCCCCCCACACACACAGCAGGGTGCCCCCCACACACACAGCAGGGAGCCCCCCACACACACAGCAGGGTGCCCCCACACACACAGCAGGGCTGCCCCCACACACACAGCAGGGCTGCCCCCCACACACACAGCAGGGTGCCCCCCACACACACAGGGTGCCACACACACACACAGCAGGGTGCCACACACACACACAGCAGGGTGCCACACACACACAGCAGGGTGCCCCCACACACACACAGGGTGCCACACACACACACAGCAGGGTGCCACACACACACACCGCAGGGTGCCACACACACACACAGCAGGGTGCCACACACACACTCACCAGGGTGCCACACACACACACCGCAGGGACCCACACACACAGCAGGGTGCCACACACACACACAGCAGGGTGCCACACACACACACAGCAGGGTGCCCCCCACACACACACAGGGTGCCACACACACACACAGCAGGGTGCCACACACACACACACAGCAGGGTGCCACACACACACACAGCAGGGTGCCACACACACACTCACCAGGGTGCCACACACCAGGGTGCCACACACCAGGGTGCCACACACCAGGGTGCCACCAGCTGCTGTGGTCCAGAACGCCTCCCATAAATTTTCCAACCAGCGTGAAAACATTTTTTTTTCTGTGGTGTGGAGAATGGCAGGAGCACGAGGACACTATAAAGCCGCGAGGACGATACTTGTGCCCACGAGGACGCAATGAAGCCTCGAGAACTATACTTGTGCCAACGAGGATATAAATCTCCAAGGACGATACTTGTGCCCATTAGGATGATACTTGTGCCCACGAGGACACAACACTGCGAGGAATATGCTTGTTCCCACAAGGACGATATTTGTGCCCACGAGGATGATCATCTTGCCCACGAGGACGATACTTGTGCCGACAAGGACGATACGAGTGCCCACGAGGACGATACGAGTGTCCACGAAGACGATACGAGTGCTCACGAGGACGATATGAGTGCCCACGAGGACAATGATTGTGCCCATGACGAAAATGCTTGTGCCCAGGAGGACAATGCTTGTGCTCACGATAATGCCCATGAGAGTACAGGATACACAAGTGGATGGCAACGAGGACACGGCGATGGTAACGAGACACCGGACACACATACTGATAGTAACGAGGACACAGGAAAACACACATGTATGGCAACGAGGACACAAATACCCAAATGTTGCGGAAGTGTGTCGTTAAAATTGGTGTAGGCAGCTGAACTTTGTCCCAGGCAGCTGAACTTTGTCCCAGGCAGCTGAACTTTGTCCCAGGCAGCTGAACTTTGTCCCAGGCAGCTGAACTTTGTCCCAGGCAGCTGAACTTTGTCCCAGGCAGCTGAACTTTGTCCCAGGCAGCTGAATTTTATCGCAGGCAGCTGAACTTTGTCCCAGGCTGCTGAACTTTGCCACAGGCAGCTGAATTTTATCCCAGGCAGCTGAACTTTGTCCCAGGCAGACGAACTTTGTCCCAGGCATCTGTCCTTTGTCTCAGGCAGCTGAACTTTGTCTCAGGCAGCTGAACTTTGTCCCAGGCTGCTGAACTTTGTCCCAGGCAGCTGAACTTTGTCCCAGGCAGATGAATTTTGTCCCAGGCAGCTGAATTTTGTCTCAGGTAGCTGAAATTTGTCCCAAGCAGCTGAACTTTATCCCAGGCAGCTGAACTTTGTCCCAGGCAGCTGAACTTTGTCCCAGTCAGCTGAACTTTGTCCCAGGCAGCTGAACTTTGCCCCAGGAAGCTTAACTTTGTCCCAGGCTGCTGAACTTTGTCCCAGGCAACTGACCTTTGTCCCAGACAGCTGAACTTTGTCCCAGGCAGCTGACCTTTGTCCCAGGCAGCTGACCTTTGTCCCAGGCAGCTGAACTTTGTCCCAGGCAACTGAACTTTGTCCCAGGCAGCTGAACTTTGTCCCAGGCAGCTGACCTTTGTCCCAGGCAGCTGTACTTTGTGCCAGGCAGCTGAACTTTGTCCCAGGCAGCTGAACTTTATCCCAGGCAGCTGAACTTTATCCCAGGCAGCTGAACTTTGCCCCAGGAAGCTGAACTTTGCCCCAGGCAGCTCAAGTTTGTCCCAGGCAGCTGAACTTTGTCCCAGGCAGCTGAACTTTATCCCAGGCAGCTGAACTTTGCCCCAGGAAGCTGAACTTTACCACAGGCAGCTGAACTTTGTCCAGGCAGCTGAACTTTGTCCCAGGCAGCTGAACTTTGTCCCAGGCAGCTGAACTTTATTCCAGGCAGCTGAACTTTGCCCCAGGAAGCTGAACTTTATTCCAGGCAGCTAAACTTTGCCCCAGGAAGCTGAACTTTGTCCCAGGCAGACGAACTTTGTCCCAGGTAACTGAACTTTGTCCAGGCAGCTGAAGTTTGTCCCAGGCTGCTGAACTTTGTCCCAGGCAGCTGAACTTTGTCCCAGGCAGCTGAACTTTGTCCAGGCAGCTGAACTTGTCCCAGGCAGCTGAACTTTGTCCCAGGCAGCTGAACTTGTCCCAGGCAGCTGAACTTTGTCCCAGGCAGCTGAACTTTGTCCAGGCAGCTGAACTTTGTCCCAGGCAGCTGAACTTTGTCCCAGGCAGCTGAACTTTGTCCCAGGCAGCTGAACTTGTCCAGGCAGCTGAACTTTGTCCAGGCAGCTGAACTTTGTCCCAGGCAGCCTGAACTTTGTCCCAGGCAGCTGAACTTTGTCCCAGGCAGCTGAACTTTGTCCCAGGCAGCTGAACTTTGTCCCAGGCAGCTGAACTTTGTCCCAGGCAGCTGAACTTTGTCCCAGGCAGCTGAACTTGTCCAGGCAGCTGAACTTTGTCCAGGCAGCTGAACTTGTACTGTCCCAGGCAGCTGAACTTTGTCCCAGGCAGCTGAACTTTGTCCCAGGCAGCTGAACTTTGTCCAGGCAGCTGAACTTTGCCATAGCGCTGAACTTTGTCCCAGGCAGCTGAACTTTGTCCGACAGGCACGAACTGTCCCATGGTAGCTGAACTTGTCCAGGCAGTACTTCCCAGGTTACTGACTTGTCCCAGGCAGCTGAACCTTTGTCCCAGCGCTGAACTTGTTCCAGCAGCTGTTCCAGGCAGCTGAACTTTGTCCAGCAGTGAACTTCTTGTTCAGCTAGTGAACTGTCCCGTAGCAGCTGAACTTTGTGCCAGGCAGCTGAACTGTCTAGGCACTGAACTTTGTCTCGACTAGGCTTCAGCTTCCTGTCCCAGGCCACGACTGTCAATCTTTGTTCCAGGCAGCTGAAGTTTCCCAGGGTCTGTACTTGTTCCAGCTCCTGTTACTGAGGTAAGCTTCTTATAGTGTCCAGCAGTCTCCTGTTACAGGTTCCAACTTCCCGTACTGAACTTGTCTCAGCAGCTTCCTTTACAGTAGTTACAGCTTCAGCTGTTAGCAGTATTCCACAGCTTCCGTTGACTTGTTCCACAGCTCTTCTGTGTTCCACAGCTTCTGTCTGTTGTGTTCACAGTAGCTCTTGTACTAGTTTCTGCAGTACTCTGTTACTAGTGTTCCACAGTTCTGTTACTAGTGTTCCACAGTTCCTGTTACTAGTGTTCCACAGCTATCCGTTACTGTGTTCCACAGTTCCTTTACTAGTTCCACAGTCTGTTACTAGTGTTCCACAGCTCCTGTTACTAGTGTTCTACAGCTTCCTGTTACTATGTTCCCAGCTTCCTGTTACTAGTGTTCAGCTCTGTTACTGTGTTCCACAGTCTCCTGTTACTAGTGTTCCACAGCTTGTTACTAGTGCTTCTCAGCTTCCTGTTCTAGTGTTCCAAGCTTCCTGTTACTTAGTGTTCCACAGTCTCTGTTGCTGTGTTCCACAGTATCTTGTTCTAGTGTTCTCAGCTATCTGTTGCTAGTGTTCCACAGTATCTGTTGATTGTGTTCCACAGTAACTGTTAGCTTGTTACTAAGTAACTCTTGCTTTGTTCTATGTAATAAGCTTCGTTACCTATTCAAGCACATGTTGTTGTGTCCTAAAAACTTGCTTGTGTTCACAGTAACTGTTGCTTGTGTTCCACAAGTAACTGTTGTTGTGTCTGACAAGTACTGTTGCTTGTTCCAAGTATCTGTTGCTTGTGTTCCTATCTGTGCTATGTTCCCAAGTACTGCTTGTTCCACAAGTAACTGTTGCTTGTGTTCCACATGTAACTGTTGCTTGTGTTCTGCAAGTAACTGTTGCTTGTGTTCTACATCTGTTGCTTGTGTTCCACAAGTATATATTGCTTGTGTTCCTCTAGTAACTGTTGTTTGTGTTCCACAAGTAACTGTTGTTTGTGTTCCACAAGTAACTGTTGCTTGTGTTCCACAAGTATCTGTTGCTTGTGTTCCTCTAGTAACTGTTGTTTCTGTTCCACAAGTAACTGTTGTTTCTGTTCCACATGTAACTGTTGATTGTGTTCCAGAAGTAACTGTTCCTTGTGTTCCACAGTAACTGTTGCTTGTGTTCCACAAGTAAAAGTAACTTCGTTACTTTTGCGTAATTAAGAGGTTAAGTTTCACAAGAACTTTGAGTTGCAGAGACAAATTTTACAAATCTCTCAAAAATATCACTTAGCTTTTGATGCATGTAAATTAAGGATTTATTTATATAGGTTCTTGCTACCTCTAAATGATGTAGCTTCTTTATGTAGAATTAAAGGTATTTCGTAGCTTTTTCCACATGTCTACATGTAAATTAAAGAAAATTATGCTGATGTTTTATGGTATTAAAAAGCATTTTTTCAACATTTTGTGGCTTGTTCCATGAACTTGTACAGTAACTTGTACAGTAACTTGTACAGTAACTGGTACAGTAACTGGTACAGTAACTTGTACAGTAACTTGTACAGTAACTTGTACAGTAACTTGTACAGTAACTTGTACAGTAACTGGTACAGTAACTTGTACAGTAACCTGTACAGTAACTGTACAGTAACTGTACAGTAACTGTACAGTAACTTGTACAGTAACTTGTACAGTAACTTGTACAGTAACTTGTACAGAACTTGTACAGAACTTGTACAGAAACTTGTACAGTAACTTGTACAGTAACTTGTACAGTAACTGTACAGTAACTTGTACAGTAACTTGTACAGTAACTGTATACTGGTACAGTAACTGTACAGTAACTTGTACAGTAACTTGTACAGTAACTGTACAGTCTACAGAATCATGCATTTTTTCCCGAGACAAAAATTTTAACTTTTTTATTCATTCTTAATGGAGGCTCAATTTCACATGATTTTAACTATTAGTCAGTGTTAACATTTGCTAAATGATCCTTTACAATATCATTCAGCTAAATGATAGGATTAATGTGGGAGCGTAGGGTGACGACAGCTGTTCTCTGGTACACCTGTGCGACGCCAGAGGGACCTGTGTGTGGGCTGGCTACTGGAATGAAACGCGACACCCACCTGCATTCATTTTTGTGTACGTGGTGAACTGATATAAAACGCGACACCCACCTGCATTCATTTTTGTTTACGTGGTGAACTGATATAAAACGCGACACCCACTTGCATTCATTTTGTTTACGTGGTGAACTGATATAAAACGCGGCACCAGGTACTGGGTTACGTCACAGTCACGTCTTCAGGAGTGGAAAGTGTCAACAGAGTGCAATAGACTGCTTCTGACTACCATGTTTGTTTGTTTGTTTGTTTTAAGAAAATTATGCAAGGACTGTTATATACCATTTTTATTTGCGCTAATGAAACCGCCAACTCTGGGGGTGAAGGTGAAACAATTCACTAGTGGATATCTGGATGGTGTCCACTGGTAAAGTGGATATCTGGATGGTGTCCACTGGTAAAGTGGATATCTGGATGGTGTCCACTGGTAAAGTGGATATCTGGATGGTGTCCACTGGTAAAGTGGATATCTGGATGGTGTCCACTGGTAAAGTGGATATCTGGATGGTGTCCACTGGTAAAGTGGATATCTGGATGGTGTCCACTGGTAAAGTGGATATCTGGATGGTGTCCACTGGTAAAGTGGATATCTGGATGGTGTCCACTGGTAAAGTGGATATCTGGATGGTGTCCACTGGTAAAGTGGATATCTGGATTGTGTCCACTGGTAAAGTGGATATCTGGATTGTGTCCACTGGTAAAGTGGATATCTGGATGGTGTCCACTGGTAAAGTGGATATCTGGATGGTGTCCACTGGTAAAGTGGATATCTGGATGGTGTCCACTGGTAAAGTGGATATCTGGATGGTGTCCACTGGGAAAGTGGACATCTGGATGGTGTCCACTGGTTAGTGGATATCTGGATGGTGTCCACTGGTAAAGTGGATATCTGGATTGTGTCCACTGGTAAAGTGGATATCTGGATGGTTCCACTGGTAAAGTGGATATCTGGATGGTGTCCACTGGTAAAGTGGATATCTGGATGGTGTCCACTGGTAAAGTGGATATCTGGATGGTGTCCACTGATAAAGTGGATATCTGAATGGTGTCCACTGGTAAAGTGGATATCTGGATGGTGTCCACTGGGAAAGTGGACATCTGGATGGTGTCCACTGGTAAAGTGGATATCTGGATGGTGTCCACTGGTAAAGTGGATATCTGGATGGTGTCCACTGGGAAAGTGGACATCTGGATGGTGTCCACTGGGAAAGTGGACATCTGGATGGTGTCCACTGGTAAAGTGGATATCTGGATGGTGTCCACTGGTAAAATAGATATCTTGGTGTCCACTAGTAAAGTGGATAACATGAAGGGTTCACTTGTTAAGTGGATAACATGAAGGAGTTCACTAGTGAAGTGAATAACATGAAGGGTTCACTAGTGAAGTGGATATCTTAAGCTCGTCTTCCTGGCTGGATAGCCTGCAGACAGCCATTGTACCACAAGACTGGCAGCCAACGCCAATTTTACTCTGCCTTTTACTTCATGATTTCATCGGTAATCATTGCTCTCTTGCCTGACTGTAGAACATGCTCTCACAATATATATATATATATATATATATATATATATATATATATATATATATATATATATATATATATATATATATATATCTATATATATCGTGCCGAATATGTAAAACTGGTAAATTAGCAAGAAGTCATTTAAAATTAAGTCCTTTCTAAAAATTTCTCTTGTACGTTTCAAGATATATTTTTTCATTAATGTTAATGTAAAAAAATTAATTTTGCTCCAAAAGAACCTTAGAAAATTTACCTAACCTTATTATAACAAGTGCAATTTAATTTAGCCTAACCCAACAAATGTATTTTAGATAAGTTAACAATAATTTATTAATAAACAAACACAGTGAAATATTTTTTTCGTTTGGTTCAGAATTAATTTTGCGAAATTATTACACACACAAATTTTCGCTTGTCCTATATGGCAAGATGAACGTTGCTATTTAAGCCAAGATCAAGTTCTGCCTATTCGGCACGACACACACACACACACACACACACATACACACACACACACACATACACACACATACACATACACACACATACACACACATATACACACATATACACACACATATCACACATACACACACACACACACACACACACACACACACACACACACACACACACACAATATATATATATATATATATATATATATATATATATATATATATATAACACGCACACACATTGTAACCACGGTATTTAAGCAATAACAACACTGCGACTAGCTGGAGAATCGAACCCGTGTTGTTTTAGCCTCATGGTGAGCAAAAATTCACGACGCTCTAACCCACTGGACCATACAATCCTACAAACAATATGAGCCTGGCAACCAGGCTTCCTTTAAGTTACGAGGACATACGATGTTGTGGTTACCTCAGAGCTAATTTCATTCTACTACTCGTTTGGTGTACTAACCTGCACGAGCAGTTTATATAGTATTGTAACCACGGACGAGTCGTATTTAATCAATAACACTGCGACTAGCAACATGAAGCAAGGCTCAAGTTCTTTGTAGAAATGCATGGTCCAGCGGGTTAGAGCGTCGTGAATTTTCCTCACCGTGAGGCGGCTAAAACAACACTAGTTCTATCTTCCGGCTAGTCGCAGTATTGTTATTGATTAAATATATACATTTATATAATGTGTGTGTGTGTGTGTGTGTGTGTAAGGGAGAATAAGAGAGGTAGGCAAGGATAGTGACCCATAGTGAGCATCTGCTGCCTGGCCCAGGTGCAGGGTGACCATAACAAATAACAACACTCCACCTCTCCATATCCCTCTTTCCCACTATCCCTCCACATTTTACCTCCCATTCTCTCTCTCTCTCTCTCTCTCTCTCTCTCTCTCTCTCTCTCTCTCTCTCTCTCTCTCTTTTCTCTTCCCTTCCTTCCTCTCTCCTCCTCTCTTCCCTTCTCACCACACTCCTCCCTCGCTGGCTCTACCATTTTCAGTTCTCTCTGTTGCTCCTTCTCCTCTTTTTTTTTACTTCTTGTCCCCTCTTTTAATGGATTTTCTATTCCTATTTCCTCTCTTCCTATTCCTTGTCTTCCTGTTTCCTCTCTTCCTATTCCTTCTCTTCCTGTTTCCTCTCTTCCTATCCTTTCTCTTATCACTGCTCTTCTTATCATTTCTTTCCTTAGGCCTTCTCTTCTAAGCTTTTCTCTTCTTAGATTTTCTCTTCCCAGCCCTCGTATCCCCAGCAGCCCTCGTCTCCAGAGCAGCCCTCATCTTCCCAGCAGCCCTCGTCTTCCCAGCAGCCCTCGTCTTCCCAGCAGCCCTCGTCGTCCCAGCAGCCCTCGTCGTCCCAGCACTTCTCTTCCTAGCCTTTCTCTTCCTATCTCATTTCTTGCGTTGCCACATTCGTCACAAGTTCCACTGTTAACAACATTAGCTGCAAAAATAAAACTATCAGCAGATATACCAGCAAAAGAAAGAACAGCAGATATACCGGCAACAGAAACAACAGCAGATATACCAGCAACAGAAACAGCAGATATACCACCGGCAGAAACAACAACAGATATACCAGCAGCAGAAACAACAGTAGATGTAGCAGCAGCAGAAACAACAACAGATATACCAGAAGCAGAAACAACAGTAGATATACCAGCAGCAGAAATAACAGCAGATATAGCAGCAGAAACAGCAGCAGAAATAGCAGCAGAAACAGCAGAAACAGCAGTAGATATACTATCAGCAGAAACAGCAGTAGATATACCATCAGCAGAAACAACAGCTGATATACCAGCAGCAAATACCAGCAACTGCAGCAGCAGCAGCAGCAGCAGCAACAACAACAACAACATTGGCAGCAACAACAGCAGCTATAGCAGCAGAAGCAACAGCTATAGCAGCAGAAACAGTAGGCATAGCAGCACCAGTAGCAGACAGCAGCTATAGCAGCAGCAACAGCTGCTACAATAGCTTCTGCTGCTGCTGATAATGGTGATATTGACAGCGGTGGTGATGGTGGTTATAATGGTGGTGTAACAGCAGCTACGGCGGCAGCACCAGTATTTACAACAGACGGAACAATAACAGTAACATGAGCAGCAGCAGCAGCACCGACCTCACGTCTGGCATCAACAACAACTTCAGTAATAGATTTAATAGCAGCAGCAGCAATTAACAGTATAATGAGCAGCATGGACAGACGCAGCAGCAGCATGGACACACGCAGCAGTAGCATGAACAGACACAGCAGTAGCATGAACAGAAGAAGCAAGAGCATGAACAGATGCAGCAGTAGCATGAACAGATGCAGCAGTAGCATGAACAGACGCAGCAACAGCCTGAACAGACGCAGCCAGCAGTTGCATGACCAGTCGCAGCCAGCAGTAGCATGAACAGACACAGCAGTAGCATGAACAGAAGAAGCAGTAGCATGAACAGATGCAGCAGTAGCATGAACAGATGCAGCAGTAGCATGAACAGATGCAGCAGTAGCATGAACAGATGCAGCATAGCACGAACAGACGCAGCAGTAGCATGAACAGATACAGCAGTAGCAGGAACAGAAGCAGCAATAGCATGAACAAACGGAGCAGTAGCGTGAACAGACGCAGCAGTAGCGTGAACAGACGCAGCAGTAGCATGAACAGAAACACCAGCAACCTCCACCTCAACAGCAATAGTAGCTACAAGTATCGGTATCAGACACAGCAACAGATAGGAAGGTCAGACAGAGGATGTGCCTCCCAGGAGATGGTGTTGGTGACATAGTCAGCACGTTGGATAATATGCCAGGTAATGGGAACAAGCCCATTATCTGTCTTAGTGCTGGGGTAAAGACACTCGGAAGGGCAAGAGACAGGAACTACTGGATTAGTACAGGTCAGCCACAGAAGTAGTCAAGTCTAGGGGAGGACTCCCAATAATATGTAGCATCTTGCCTAGAAAGTGAGTGGGCAATGAATGGATGTCTAGGGCAATTGGTATAAATTGCTGGCTAGACAGTACTGCAAGGAACTTGCAATCCCATTCATTGATAACTGGGACTATTCTATGGCAAACATGATATGTATGCAAGGGATGGGGTTCATCTCTCTGGGGCTGGAGTGCTTGCATTAGCCAATTCGATTGAGGGGTAATTGATAACTTGTCTAGGACTTTAAACTGATAGATTATAGAGGTATGAGTGTTTGTGGGAAACAGTCAGGCTGCAGCATTAGGGTTGAAAACAGCAGTTATTACCGGGATACCTCAGGAATATGTTTAAAGACAATATTCAAAATAAAGTTGCTAGTAAGGCAAAGCAATTGATCAACAAAGAGAGATAGTAGAGGGCAACGAGTGACTAGCTCCTTAAGGTTTACTATACAAATAGTAGGAGTCTAAGAAATAAGATAGATGAGCTAAGATTACTTGCAAGTGCAGGTAATATAGATACTATTGCTATAACAGACACGGTTCAACCTGAAAGATAGAGAAATGCCTTCTGATTGCCACATATAGGGTTACAAACTATTCCACACTGATAGGGTCAACAGGAAGGGTAGTGGAGTGGCGATGTATGTCAGAGAAAATTTAAATTGTCTTAGACATGATATAAGATTAGAAACATCGGACACAGAATCTGTTTGGCTACAGTTTCTCGAGGGACGTGACAAATTAATTTTGGGTGTGATATATAGGCCCTAAACCTTGATAGGGAGTGCAGTAGCTGTTATGAGACGAAATTCATAAGGCAACTAGATACGAAAATGTTGTATTGATGGGAGATTTTAACTTTAGACAAACTGATTGGAACAATGTGACAGGAAATCTTGAGTCTAGTGACTTTCTTGATACGGTTCAGGATTGCTTTTTAAAACAGTTTGTGGCAGAACCAACTACAGCAAATAATCTACTTGACTTGGTTCTTGCCAACAATGAATCACTAATTAATAATCTTGATTATGATGAGCTTGAAAAAGTGATCACATATAACTTAGTTTCAATATATCATGGAATTACAGATAACTGCAATCAAATCTCTGTCCCAGACATTCACTTGGCAGATTTAAAAAGACTGAAAAATTACCTGGATGTGCTAATTGGGATGTCCTGACTATGGGTCAGGTAGGTGGTTTTGGTTGCCAATATAACGTTTTTCAGAGCATAGTTCTAGCTGGCCAGACAACTTTTGTTCCGAGTAGGAAATTAGATCTAACAAAAATTATCCCAAATGGATGAACAATAGATTAAAACATCTCATTGGTCAAAAGAGAGGCATATATAGGCGTATCAAAGAGAGGATAGGCAGTTAAGACATCAATACATTCAATTAAAGAGAGAAACAAAAAAAAGAAATAAAAGCAAAAGGGATTAAGAGGCTAAGGTCGCAAGGATTCGAAGACTAACCAAAGGGTTCTTTCAGGTATACAGAAGTAAGAGTAAGGATAAGATAGGCCTACTTAAGAGTAACTCAGATCAGATCACTGACAGTGATAAAGATATCTGTGAAATTTTCAAAACTTCCTTCCTCTCAGCTTTTACCCAGGAAAATACTAGCGAAATTCCAGAAATAATAGATTATGTAGAACAGGATGATAAACTATACACGATTGCGGTAACTAGTGACATGGTCCTCAGACAAATGAGAAATTAAAACCTAACAAATCCCCAGGCCCTGATGAACTGTTCGCAAAGGTGTTAAAGGAATGTAAAGAGGAACTTAGCATACCTTTGGCTAATCTTTTAACATATCACTACAAACTAGCATAATGCCTGATAAATGGAAAATGTCAAATGTAATGCCTATTTACAAGGCAGGTGACAGGTCCTTAGCTTCGAACTATAGACCAATAAGCCTTACCTCCATAGTGGGAAAATTTATGGAATCAATAATTGCCGAAGCAATTCGTAGCCATCTCAAAAGGCATAAACTGATTAATGAATCTCAGCACGGTTTTACAAAGGGCGTTCCTGTCTTATGAATTTACTAACTTTCTTCACTAAGGTGTTTGAGGAAGTAGATCATGGTATTGAATATGGTATTGTGTATATGGACTTCAGTAAGGCTCTCGATAGAGTTCGACATCAGAAGCTGTTAAGGAAACTTAAGGCACATGCAATAGGAGGAGAATTTTTCCTGGGTAGAGGCATGGTTGACAAATGGCAGCAGAGAGTTTGCATAAATGGGGAGAAATCAGAATTGGGGAACGTCAAGCGGTGTTCCACAGGGAAAACGACATAGATGAGGGAATAAATAGCGACATAAGCAAATTTGCTGATGACACCAAAATAGGCCGTCCAATTCATTCTAATGAGGCCATTAGAGCACTCCAGGATGATTTGAATAGATTGATGCAGTGGTCGGAGAAGTGGCAGATGCAGTTTAATATAGACAAATGCAAAGTTCTAAATGTTGGACAGGAAAATAATCACGCCACATGTAAACTAAATAATGTAGATCTTAATATTACGGATTGCGAAAAGGATTTAGGAGTTCTGGTTAGCAGTAATCTAAAACCAAGACAACAGTGCATTAGTGATCGCAATAAAGTTAACAGAATCCTTGGCTTCATAACATGAAGTATAAATAATAAAAGTTCTCAGGTTGTTCGTCAGCTCTATATATCTTTGGTTAGGCTTCATTTAGATTATGCTGCGCAGTTTTGAGCACCGTATTATAGACTGGATATAAATGCTCTGGAAAACGTACAAAGGAGGATGACAAAGTAGATCTCATGTATCAGAAATCTTCCTATGAGGATAGACTGAGGGGCCTGAATCTGCATCTCTAGAAAGGCGTAGAATTAGGGAAATGATCGAGGTGTATAAATAGAAAACAGGAATTAATAAAGGGGATGTAAATAGCATGCTAAAAATATCTAACACAGACAGGACTCGCAGCAATGGCTTTAAACTGGAAAAAAACTGATACAGGAAGGATATAGGAAAGCACTGGTTTGGTAATAGTGTTCTGGATGAGTGGAGCAAACTCCGAGTACCGTTATTGACGCTAAGACGTTGTGTAGTTTTAAAAATAGGTTGGATAAATACGTGAGTTTTTACAAGGATAGTGAGGCTCAAGTTAGAGTATGTAGGAAAGAGGATATTATTTCCCAGTAAAGTAGGCCTTAGACAAGGATGTGTGATGTCACCGTGGTTGTTTAATATATTTATAGATGGAGTTGTAAGAGAAGTAAATGCGAGGTCTTGGCAAGAGGCGTGGAGTTAAAAGATAAAGAATCACACATTAAGTGGGAGTTGTCACAGCTGCTCTTTGCTGATGACACTGTGCTCTTGGGGAGATTCTGAAGAGAAGTTGCAGAGATTGGTGGATGAATTTGGTAGGTGTGCAAAGAAGAAAATTAAAAGTGAATACAGAAAAGAGTAAGGTTATGAGGATAACAAAAGATTAGGTGATGAAAGATTGGATATCAGATTGGAGGGAGAGAGTATGGAGGAGGTGAATGTATTCAGATATTTGGGAGTGGACGTGTCAGCGGATGGGTCTATGAAAGATGAGGTGAATCATAGAATTGATGAGGGAAAAGGGTGAGTGGTGCACTTAGGAGTCTGTGGAGACAAAGAACTTTGTCCTTGGAGGCAAAGAGGGGAATGTATGAGAGTATAGTTTTACCAACGCTCTTATATGGGTGTGAAGCATGGGTGATGAATGTTGCAGCGAGGAGAAGGCTGGAGGCAGTGGAGATGTCATGTCTGAGGGCAATGTGTGGTGTGAATATAATGCAGAGAATTCGTAGTTTGGAAGTTAGGAGGAGGTGCGGGATTACCAAAACTGTTGTCCAGAGGGCTGAGGAAGGGTTGTTGAGGTGGTTCGGACATGTAGAGAGAATGGAGCGAAACAGAGTGACTTCAAGAGTGTATCGGTCTGTAGTGGAAGGGAGGCGGGGTAGGGGTCGGCCTAGGAAAGGTTGGAGGGAGGGGGTAAAGGAGGTTTTGTGTGCGAGGGGCTTGGACTTCCAGCAAGCATGCGTGAGCGTGTTTGATAGGAGTGAATGGAGACGAATGGTTTTTAATACTTGACGTGCTGTTGGAGTGTGAGCAAAGTAACATTTATGAAGGGGTTCAGGGAAACCGGCAGGCCGGACTTGAGTCCTGGAGATGGGAAGTACAGCGCCTGTACTCTGAAGGAGGGGTGTTAATGTTGCAGTTTAAAAACTGTAGTGTAAAGCACCCTTCTGGCAAGACAGTGATGGAGTGAATGATGGTGAAAGTTTTTCTTTCTCGGGCCACCCTGCCTTGGTGGGAATCGGCCAGTTTGATAATAAAAAAAAAATAAATACATGAGTGGGTGTGGGTGGGTGTGAGTTGGACCTGACTAGCTTGTGCTACTAGGTCGGATGCAGTGCTCCTCCCTCAAGTGCTACTAGGTCAACGCATTGGCTTAAGCCGGTGGGGAGAACTGGACCTGCCTCGCATAGGCCAGTAGGCCTGTTGTAGTGTTCCTTCTTATGTTATGTTCTAACAGTAGCACCAACAGCAGTAAAATCAACAGAATTTAAACAGCAGCAGCACTAGCGGTAGTAAGATCAGCACCAGCAGCGCCTCCAGCACCGCCAGCAACACCAGCAGCGCCTCCAGCAACACCAGCAGCGCCTCTAGCACCGCGAGCAACACCAGCAGCGCCTCCAGCACCGCGAGCAACACCAGCAGCGCCTCCAGCACCGCGAGCAACACCAGCAGCGCCTCCAGAACCGCGAGCAACACCAGCAGCGCCTCCAGCACCGCGAGCAACACCAGCAGCGCCTCCAGCACCGCGAGCAACACCAGCAGCGCCTCCAGCACCGCGAGCAACACCAGCAGCGCCTCCAGCACCGCGAGCAACACCAGCAGCGCCTCCAGCACCGCGAGTAGCACCAGCAGCGCCTCCAGCACCGCGAGCAACACCAGCAGCTCCTCCAGCACCGCCAGCAACACCAGCAGTGCCTCCAGCACCGCGAGCAACACCAGCAGCGCCTCCAGCACCGCGAGCAACACCAGCAGCGCCTCCAGCACCGCGAGCAACACCAGCAGCGCCTCCAGCACCGCGAGCAACACCAGCAGCGCCTCCAGCACCGCGAGCAACACCAGCAGCGCCTCCAGCACCGCGAGCAACACCAGCAGCGCCTCCAGCGCCGCGAGCACCCCCCGCAGCGCCTCCAGCACCGCGAGCAACACCAGCAGCGCCTCCAGCACCGCGAGCAACACCAGCAGCGCCTCCAGCACCGCGAGCAACACCAGCAGCGCCTCCAGCACCGCGAGTAGCACCAGCAGCGCCTCCAGCAACGTGAGCAACACCAGCAGCGCCTCCAGTATCGCGAGCAACACCAGCAGCGCCTCCAGCACCGCGAGCAACACCAGCAGCGCCTCCAGCAACGTGAGCAACACCAGCAGCGCCTCCAGGAACGCGAGCAACACCAGCAGCGCCTCCAGCACCGCGAGCAACACCAGCAGCGCCTCCAGCACCGCGAGCAACACCAGCAGCGCCTCCAGCACCGCGAGCAACACCAGCAGCGCCTCCAGCGCCGCGAGCAACACCAGCAGCGCCTCCAGCACCGCGAGCAACACCAGCAGCTCCTCCAGCACCGCGAGCAACACCAGCAGCGCCTCCAGCATCGCGAGCAACACCAGCAGCGCCTCCAGCACCGCGAGGAGCTCCCGCCGCGCCTCCAGCAGCGGGAGCAACACCAAGCGCCTCCAGTACGCGAGCAACACCAGCGCCTCCAGTATCGCGAGCAACACCAGCAGCGCCTCCAGCACCGCGAGCAGCAACACCACACCAGCAGCACCTCCAGCACCGCGAGTAGCACCAGCAGCGCCTCCAGCAACGCGAGCAACACCAGCAGCGCCTCCAGCATCGCGAGCAACACCAGCAGCGCCTCCAGCATCGCGAGCAACACCAGCAGCGCCTTGAGCACCGCGAGCAACACCAGCAGCGCCTCCAGCACCGCGAGCAACACCAGCAGCGCCTCCAGCACCGCGAGCAACACCAGCAGCGCCTCCAGCAACGCGAGGAACTCCAGCAGCGCCTCCAGCATCGCGAGCAACACCAGCAGCGCCTCCAGCACCGCGAGCAACACCAGCAGCGCCTCCAGCAACGCGAGGAACTCCAGCAGCGCCTCCAGCATCGCGAGGAACTCCAGCAGCGCCTCCAGCATCGCGAGCAACTCCAGCAGCGCCTCCAGCATCGCGAGCAACTCCAGCAGCGCCTCCAGCATCGCGAGCAACACCAGTAGCGCCTCCAGCATCGCGAGCAACACCAGCAGCGCCTCCAGCATCGCGAGCAACTCCAGCAGCGCCTCCAGCACCGCGAGCAACACTAGCAGCGCCTCCAGCATCGCGAGCAACATCAGCAGCGCCTCCAGCACCGCGAGCGACTCCAGCAGCGCCTCCAGCACAGCGAGCTACTCCAGCAGCACCGCGAGCAGCACCAACAACCCCTCCAGCACTGCGAGCAATTCCAGCAGCACCGCGAGCAGCACCAACAGCCCCTCCAGCACTGCGAGCAACACCAACAGCGCCTCCAGCACCAACAGCGTCTTCAACACTCCTAGCAGCACCTTCAACACGGCTAGCATCACCTCCAGCACCACTAGCAGCACCTCCAGTCCCGCGAGCCTCACCAGTAGTTGCACCTACAGCACTAACAACAGCACTCTCAGCACTAGCAACAGAAGAACCAGCGTCAGTACCATTTCCAGCAACAGTATAATAAACAGGAACGCAAAAAAACTGCACTAATTGCACATGCATTATGAAAACGATTGAAAAGTGCGAAGCAAATTGCAAGTGAACCTCACAAACACTAGTGAGAGAATATTATGTTTCGTTCAGGAACCTCAAATATTGTTCTTCACATAGCGCCGAATGATGACTTTCTTTCCGAAGTCGTATATACAAGAACACATTCTCTCTCTCTCTCTCTCTCTCTCTCTCTCTCTCTCTCTCTCTCTCTCTCTCTCTCTCTCTCTCTCTCTCTCTCTCTCACACACACACACACACACACACACACACACACACACACACACACACACACACACACACACACACACACACACACAGAGGTATGATAAAGCTCACGGTTCAGGGAGAGTGACCTAGTAGCGACCAGTGAAGAGGCGGGGCCGGGAGCTTGGACTCGACCCCTGCAACATCAATTAGGTGAGTGCAACTCCGTGGGTACACACACACACACACACACACACACACAAACACACAAAATCCACCAGCTTGAAAAATAGCCTTAGGATTCAATATGTGGGAATCAATACTCGTGGAACATCTGATATTAAACTTGAGTAAGCACGAGATGAAGTGCGGCTGCCAGAGAGGAGGAGGAACAGAGACAGACAGACTGACGCATTTATTGCATTGGCAAACAATAGGGAGAAAAGTAGAGGAAGAGATGACGAATGTACTGAGAAGGGGGTGAAATTTGTATTGAAGAAAAACTGAGATGTTTATGACCGAGGACAGTAGGTGTTGAGAGAGTGCACACTCCCACTTGCAAGACTGTAGAACAGAACCAGAGAGCAGTTAAGCATCGTCTAACCTCCAGCCAAACATATCTTGAAACATTCTTCAAACCACTGTGCAGGTGAACAACCCAACTCAGGTGACCCAGCAACCTGATTCAGGTGACCCAGCAACCTGATTTAGGTGACCCAGCAACTTGCTTCAGATGACCCAGCAACCTAACACCGTCATTACTCCGTCAGCATCACCTGACAACACACCTATCGTCACATCACCTTATATATATATATATATATATATATATATATATATATATATATATATATATATATATATATATATATATATATATATTATCGTGTGGTATATGTCGCTTTCACCACTATGCTGGCGAAACGTTCTTTAAATATAAGATTATAGAGTAGATTGTATCCTCTTACAGTATAAACACTACCTGCGTCACAACAATACCCACCATCCACCAGGTGGCAGCAGCGACACGAATCTGTTATTTACGTAAATCTCCTATAGGCATAAATCTATTATAAGAACACCTCTTATAGACTTAAATCTGTTTCAGGAAGAGGTGCGTAGTAATTTTTGTTATAAGTTTTTGCTATAAGTCTTGCTATACACGACAGAGTCGAACACACTGGATCACAGACTCGTGGTGACCCACACTAGAGGTAGGCAGAGTGATACTAAGAGAAGGGGGGCAGGGGTGATTGACACTGAGATGGGAGGAGGTAAAAGTTAGGGTTGGTTAATACTATGGGAAGGGAGGGGTGATTCTTAATAGTGGTGAGGCGTCATGGACCCTTAGGGAAGTGTAGGCGAGACGTGATTGACGCTACGAGAAGGGAAAAGGGTATATAAGGAGTAACTGGCGCTAAGGTAAGGGTAGGTAAGTCGTACTTGATAAAGGGAAGATGTGAGGAGGGATAATAACTAAGGAACGGGGTGGCTGATCTGCCCTAAGGAAAGGAAAGTTGGTTAGGGGGACGCAGGAGTGGTCGCTGCACTGCCATATTTCTTACATTAAAAAGAAATACTTGTTTCTGTTATTTCTCTCTCTCTCTCTCTCTCTCTCTCTCTCTCTCTCTCTCTCTCTCTCTCTCTCTCTCTCTCTCTCTCTCTCTCTCTCTCTCTCTCTCTCTCTCTCTCTCTCTCTCTCTCTCTCTCTCTTTCTCTCTCTCTCTCTCAATTTAATTTAGCCTAATCCAACTAAATATATTTTAGATAAGTTTATAATTTAATAATAAACATAATGAAATATTTTTTTCCTTAGGCTCATAATGATTTTTGCGAAACTATTGCATACACAAATTTTCGCTTGCCTTGTTCGGTATGAAGAGCGTTGCTGTTTAAGCCAAAATAGCAAGTTTTACCTATTTGGCAAGACATATATATAATTTATGCAATGCAATTGCAGACAGGCGATCTTAATGCAAGACATGCCACGGGGGATGAAAATCTTTAGCTCAAGATCTTTCACGCGTCTCCGTGTACCAGGAGCTATGCAATGTTGCAAGAGTAGCAACAGGTGGTATGAGAGGAAGTTTTCTCAGATTAAGGTAATGTGGTGACACAGCCAGTTCCTCTCAGAAATGGTCAAGACAGAGGCACCGTTATCACCCAGGCATCCTGTCCTGTCAACCTCCTTGTGGGGTAGGGTTGGTGGAGAGGGCCTCAGAGGTTTACAGAAAGTGGGAAACAGAATAATAAATGTAATAGCCAGCCCAAAGCTACATATAATCGCCATCAACAAGTCATGTAACATAAGAGATTACGTTGCACTAGTGGATAGTACACATACAAAAAAATGAAATTATATGTAAACCTTCTAATTAAGAAGAGTTGAATGCACTCATGGTCTGTTTAAACTATCGTACATCCAACAAATAACTTGAATTACATAATGCATTCTTATCCCATTTCAAGATCAGGATTTAATTCCATGATGGAGTCCAGTGGGTGATTGCAAGAACTGATATGGTTGAAGATAGCATTCATTTCCTGGCCTGTCCTGATTGAGTAATGATATTGGGCTAATCTGGTTTCCAGTGGTTTACCAGTTTTTCCAATAAATGAAAGAGGGCAAAGAGTGCATGAGACCTTGTAAACAACACCAGCACTATTAGACAGTTTGCTCTTAATCATCCTCTGTTTCACTGTCCCATTGTTTTTGAAGACAATATTCATTTTGAACTTTTATAATAAGTACATCATGCATATTGATCAAAAATCTCACTGTAGGATTATAGTAGTACATTTTCTGCATAGTATTTTAACTTGTTACTCTTACAATATTGCATAGCTAGTGATGATGCACGGATACGTGTGAAATATCTTGAGCTGAAGATTTCCATCCCCCGTGGATTGTCTTAGACACACAGACACACATACACAGGAGCTGTGACTCAAATCCTGCAACCACAACTAGGTGAGTACACACACAGACACTACCCCCACCAATTCTTCAAGCCCAAGGTACAGTAAAAGTTGCATTTTCGGGGTCTTGAACGAATTAACATAATTTCATGTCTTATGGAGTTTGAGTTATGACAGCTTTGAGATGTGATTCCTTTTATTGTTTTATTTATATTTGAATGGAATACTATTATTAGGCATCCCAAACTTTGATTTACTTTTCAGTGGAAGTATGAATCTTTAGTCCTCCAGTGTTTCACTTTTTGTTTTTAATCCAAGAACGACTCATTCGATTGGCTTCAAATTTACAAATCTGGTCATGTGCACCTGTCACACGATAAATTGTACATAGTTATTCCCAAATTTTTGGAATGGATCTGTTGACTTAATGCTTCTTTTTGGCTTCAAACGTTCACGTTTGTGTATCCTACTTAAAAGACTGAGAATATTATGGAAGTCTGTAGAATCAATTTGCTAATTTTGTGTGTAAATGATTGTGGAATTTCCTTCCGTTAGAGCATGTTAAATATAATTAAGTATATTTCATTATAACTATAATCGTTAGTGGCTGATGCATCTTATGCTTAGGATAGTACCCAGTAAGTTTGGTCTAGATAATGCCTTTTCCGATAGGCTTCAAACTTTTAGTGATGGTGAGTTTTATTTAGAAAATGGCATTTACTCGGAGCTCTGTAAATTTTAATTCATCAATTTTTATTAAATGAATTATTTTCCATGTAATAACTGGATAATACGTCTTATCAGCTTCAAACTCTGGTCGCTAGTGTATCTTTTATATTTTAATGATTGATCTGTGAAGGTGCCAGTTTGACAAATGTGCTGAAGAAACTGCAAAAAATTAAATATTGGTGTTCATGCGATAATTTGTTAATGCCTCATCCAGTCAGCTTCAAACCTTCAACATAATTATTATAAACAAATAAAGTACTAAACCGACAAGAGTCATGCAGGATTGTGGGGCAAAAAATAGTGCTGGGGCTATAAACTGCTAGGTGGAGTTGGGATCAGAAGTGAGGGGAGAAAAGGGCTGGAAGGGACGCTGGGAGCTGTCACAGTTTGTATAGTAAAGCAGTTGCTGACAAAAAGTCAAGTGATCGTAAGTCAAAGGCAGGGCTGTCTGAAAGAAGGAAAGATAAGGTAAGAGCAGTAGAGCGGCGGCATCAGTGAAGGTAAATCCTGCAAGCTCGCTGGTAAACCGGACAATCCACAAGAAAGTAAGAACTGAAATAGGGACCCAACAAACCTCACAGGGTAAGGCGAGTATGACCGATGCGGAGACGGTAGAGCGTAGTCTCTCGAGTAAGGCAACGGTGGTAAGAAGATGACCACAAACCTAAAAGCAGTTTAATAAAGTGCAGTTTGTTATGGTGCATGTCTAATCACCGTTGTTGCCAAGAGTCGCGAAGACTTGCAGAGAAGACTGTAAAATAATCCCTAAATGGAATACCTCTATAGGAAACCAGAAGATCATGTACCACTGACTGCACAGCAGCATCCGCCTGTTCGTTGCCCTGCACAACAACGTGTCCAGGGATCCAACAGAAAGGGACGTCTTTGTTATTGCTAGCCACAATGCACAAACAAAGTTGAATATGAAGGACCAATGGATGAGGGGAATCAAATTGTTTACTGGCCTGTAAAGCACCGAGGGAATCTGAAATGATCACAAATGCTGAAGGAGACATATATGTAATAAGGGGAAGCGCTATGAGGATGGCATACAACTCAGCAGTAAAAATACTAGCCGAGTTTAACAAATGACCCCGGACAACACTGTCAGGGAGCACCGCCATGAACCCAACACCATCAGAAGATTTAGAACTATCTGTATAAACAGTGCTGGCATGAGCATGCGACCAGATGTGATCAAGAAAAAGAAAGCGAGAAGTAGTCATAGGTAGGAGAGGTTTGGTGCATGGCAGTAGGGGAGAACAGACAAGAACCGTCAGAACCTCTCAAGAAGGGAAAAGTCAGATTCTATATGAATATACAAGGGAGGCAACTGGAGAGAAGACTTGAGTGAGTGAAGATGAAGAGAAAACGGTTGGAGTAAGCAAGGGTGCCAAATAAATAATGAGCTTCTACTAATTTCTGAGACTAACCTATACGTAGAAGGAACACGAAGGTCGAGAGAGCAGACAAAGTAACGAAGGCAATGAGCATCATGGCGATCGGCTAAGGAAGGAATGTTCACCTCAGCATATAGGCTTTCAAGAGGGGATGAATGAATGCACCAAGGCATAAACGTAGACCCTGGTAATGAAGGGGATCTAACTTAGAAAGAGTTGTAGAAGCCGCAGAATAGACTTGGTCACCATAATCTAGCTTTGACAAGACTAGGGTGGAATGCAAATGGAGGAGAGTCCGGCAATCTGCTCCCCATGAATGATGTCCAAGAATTTAAGGAAATTCAGCCGACCATGGCAAGCTGCCTTCAAAGAGGAAATGTGAGGTTTCCATGTCAACCGGCGATCGAATAGAAGGCCAAGAAACGTGGCTGTATTACATTCTGGGACACGTGAGCTGTGTAAATGCAATGAAATATCCGGGACAAAAGGACATCTAGTGAAGGTAATGAAATGGGTATTCGCAAGGAAAAGTTAGTCCCCAATTTCCATGGCAACTTCAAGAGGTTCCACAACACTAACACTAGCAACCCGCAAAATGGGAGCTGGGGTCCAGAGTGTACTTACCACACAACTTCCGTACCTTCTTCCAAACCACACACATAGGAAAAGTCGAGGTAATAGGAGAAATGTAGTCTTGCCAACAGGAATGTTTAGCAGTGTGTGTTGCATATGACATGGCGAGTGACTGCCCTTGCTCGCTTGAAATCTAAAGATGATCTGCAGTCTGATTATATCGATAATGGCCCCACGCAGCACGTTTCAAACACGCTGCACAGGCACATGCAGGAGACCACCAAGGAACACATGTCTGATTATGCCTGCCTTAGGTTTGAGGAACAGAACATGATGCTGCAGTCAAAACTAAGGTCGAAAACTCGTGCACCAGCTCATCAATAGAAGACGAAGAAGAGCCCCCAGAAAAAGCAGTAAGATGAAAGTATAAGTTCCAATTCGCTTGTCCAAATTGCCAATGGGGGCTACAAGGCAGTCAGAAATATGTAGTAAAAGTAAGAATAATAGGAAAGTGCAAATCCAGGAGAAAGACTAAATGCAATCAAGGGCAACTGACGAAGAACGGATAGAAAGATCAATGCAAGAGAGGGACTGGGTGTGAGAGTCAAAATAGGTGGGAGTACCATGTTTAAAACATAAAGAGGATGAAAAGTGAGAGGAGTGTCCAACTGACCACCACGAGAGTCACAGTGGGACCCTCCTGGAAGATGATGATGAACGTTAAAATTACCTAATAAGATGGGCAGCGGCAGAAAAGAGATCAAGAATGCAACATCCAAGATACAGAATGCACGGGAAGGGGAAAGCAAACTGTATACCACCTGTGCAAAAAAATATGGGTTGCAATATAATGCAGCTGAGAAATAAAGACCTGTTGAAATGGTATATCAACACACACAAGAAGAACACTGTCATTAAAATTTTCATCAGGAAAGAGATCAGAAGAATGCAACAGCACATAGCCCAAAACTGTATGGATAACCGCTGAACGACCTTTAGTCTCTTGTAACCCAACACGTACTGGGGAAAACTGGGAGAGCAACACCTGGAGCTCTCCCCAGTTACCCTTGAGGCCACGGATATTCCATTGTAAATAAATAATTATTCACAAAGATAAGTATGCTAACAATGAGAAGCAATAAAATCTATGGGCTAGTATGGTCAGTGAAGTCAATGTGTGAAGGCAACAACGGAAAGCGTGGAAGCAAGGAGGAATCGGAATGCTGTGAAGGAAAAGATTGCTGCGAGGGTTGTGAAAAATAAGAAGGGGCATAAGAAGGCACACTGGTGTCCATTGAGGGTTTCATCTCAACATAGTCAGAGATAGCATCAAGTGTTTCAGTGGACAATGAAGATGCTGATACCATGACTTCAGAGACAGGTGAGGTAGAGTTAGTAGAGATTGGGGAG
This sequence comes from Cherax quadricarinatus, assembly GCF_038502225.1. Lineage (NCBI taxonomy): Eukaryota > Metazoa > Arthropoda > Malacostraca > Decapoda > Parastacidae > Cherax > Cherax quadricarinatus. Next base: position 58,699,512 of record NC_091295.1, on the reverse strand, counting down.
ATTATGGATGGAACCACAGAGGTCTGAGAGTGGGAGGGAAGTATGAACATGGAGAGATGTGCGAGCAGGGACAGAAGAGTCCTGCGGTAAACAGGAGAGAAAGGGGACTGGGAAAGAAGTCGGGGGGAGGGGGAACAGAAGAAAAGGGGACCACACAAGGAGGGTGAACCCCCACCTTCATGTGAGAGTTAGAAAGGAAGTGAGAACTAGGCCCTGAGACCAAAATGGAGAACTGTTGGGGAATTGTAAGCACCAGAGAAATGCGAAGAGATTTGGGCTTAGGAGACAGGTTCAACTTCGCAGGTGATAGGCACTAAGAAAGTACAGGCATGCAAGGCATGATGATGCATGCACCGCTCTGAAGAGCGTGAAAGGATATATTTTGGCCAATGTGTCATAAAAGAGCTCTACCAATACTATAGTCTGAAAGATAATCAGTTGGAGATGTCGGTTGTAGGAAAAATAATTTGGTCCACTGTGCACTTGTAAATATGGTGTGTAAAAGAAGTGGGTGTCATGTAGGTTATTTCTGGGCAGAATGAGCATAAATCGAAGAACTGTCGTCAGCAAACGGGCAAATGGTCTAGAACGTTTAGGTGTAGGACTGCGCGCGGCTCTACCTCAGGAAGGTGGGTGATCCAAAAACTGTCACACCATATTTTGGAAGCCAGACGCATAGTTAAAGGTGTGCAAGAAGCAGAGGTACTAGAAGAAATGAGCAGAGCCTTAGTGCCTGGAGCAGGCACCAGCAGGAAGTACAGGGGTATGGGAAGTCTCGAGAATGGTCCAGTAATGAAGCTTGGTTAGAACAGGATGCGGTAACAAAAAGGGACCTGGGAGAAGGAGAGGGGTCACAGAAAGAATACTCCATGATGGTGGTACTTCTTTCTTATTATTTTATAGAAAAAAAGAAAGAAAGAAAAAAAAGAGGAGGGACAGCTGTGGGACAGTTACTAGAAGTCATGAAAGGGCCATAAGTTCCCCCTCTCATCCAAGAGGACCTAAAAACCGCCAGCAGTGCAGATGCAGTGTGGAACCCGTGCCATACCCTACCCTTCATGCCAGTAAACCAGCGCTCCAGGATAGCAACCTCACATCTACTGAGCCACCTCAGTGGACAAAAGAGAGGGTGGTCGAATACCTGCCACAAAGTATACCTCCTTCGGTGTCACCCCCAGAACCGACAGGCAGCCTCTGGAGATAAACCCATCACCTACAGGACCCCCTCCCCCCACCTGGAAATCCGGGAAGGGAGCAAGGCGCCTCCAGATGATCCAGATTCCACAGCAAACTACACCACTCCTGAGAAACCTAATGGAGCAGGATGAACCCTGGCATGCTTCCCCCTACCTAGAAATCGTAATGCCAGAGGGGAGGACCCCAGAAGCTACAAACGGGACAGGGAAAGGGAGGGATGGGAGGGGGAGGAAAGGGAGAGGGGGGATGGGGAGGATGGGATAGGGAAGGGGGGATTGGGGGGTAATCAAGTTCGGTCTGAGGAAGGAGAGCAAAAGGTCTAATTCTTCAGACCAAGAGTCTCTTCACCGCACCAAGGAGCTCCCCCCCCCCCCCCCCCCCGAAGAGGCGAACTTTCAACAGTGATCTGTCTCACATGAAACTTTGTTATTGTGGTGTATAGATGCCAAGTTAAAATATGTTGTTTTTGTCCCTCTGTTGTCCTCATCGGAGGACAATAGTGGGACAAAAACTGGACTTTCTTTTAAAAGAAAAATATTTGTTTCTTAAAGACCTGTAGAAAACTTTGAACAGGATGTAAATGAGAAAAGAAAACAGAAAAATATTAAACACTCACAGTTTTATGGCGCTTTTAGTTTTCACTAGTTTAGCAAGTCCTAGCGCTTTCCTATTTTACGTATATTCTCAGACACATATTTTTTTTCTTTTCGTCCATAGGTTTCATTTTTCCTCGAGAATGCCTTATCTGATCTGTTTTAAATTTTCATGCTGGAGTACAATAACTTGGGAAACATTTATTCCACTACTGGCATGACCCTTTCTCGTTTGTGTTCAGTGGTCATTGCTATGTATCCCACTAACTGAATCTTTTCTGTGTGACAAGCTAAGAAAGCTGCTTCTGATTGGCACTGAACTTTCAACACTCGTGTATTATCCTACTGAGAAGATGGGTTGACATTATTAATGGAGAATTTAGCTGCCAATTGGTAAAATTTGTTATTAAAATAATAGAGATTTTTCCATTAAATATCTTTACTGTGTCTGAACGTCTTATATTGTTCGAGGTTGATTCTTCTAGGAAGGATGATATCATATAAGCTAAGGCTGCAGCAGCACTGCAAATTTTCTAATGGATGAAAACGTTTAAAAACTTGGAATAATTTAATTCCATATAATGGAGAACGCCTCGTCTGGTTGCCTACAACCTTTCAAGATCAGTGTGTCATAAAGGGAAATTCATTATTAGAGTGATCTTTGTGAACTTTGACTAATTAAAAAAAAATCATGCTCTCCTGGACTGCTAAGAAACTTTTCTGTTAAGCTGAAAAATTAAATTGACCTTTAAGATAATTTTAACCCATACTATGTAAATTAAACGGACTTTAAAATCATTTTTAAATTGCACCACGTAAAAGTTTTTCTTTTTTTTTATTTTTGCAGCTCACGTTAACCACTAAAGAGATTTTCTTTATCTTGATCTATAACAAATTCCAAGAATCAAGCTGAATTTAAAATATTATCAGTACTATTGTTTGTGTCCGCTTAGAATGGCTTGTGAGAGTTTCATTAATATTAATATTAAATAGGTGAATAAACCCAATAATTTATTAATTTTATTCATGGCAATCAGGGACAAGCATTGAACCCATAGGGGTCATATAGCACCTGGGAATGAGAGATATTGAGGTTCTATCCAAGGAAGGAAGGATAAGTCCATTTCCTTGGATCAAGAGCACTTCAGCATCATCTGGTCAGAGGGGATGAACTCTCCTGAGTAACAATTTTCAACATGGACGGTAGTAGTACATATTTAAACTTGTACAACTCTACGGGAATCATGTTGTCAAGCATCACACACTGTGTACTCACCTACTTGTACTCACGTATCTGTGATTGCAGGGCTCAATCCACAGCTCCTGGCCCCGCCTCTTCGCTAGTCGCTACCGAGTCCACTCTTCCTGCTTCAAGAGCCTTATCGTACCTCATTCTAAAGCTATGTATCCTATGTATGCTTCCTAACAGCCCTATGACTCATCTGAGTTGTTAACTTCCGGTTGTGTCCCCTTATTTCTATGTCAAATCTCTGAAACATTCTGGCTCTGTCCTCCCTGTCAATTCCTCGCAGTATTTTATACGTCGTTATCATGTCTTCCTTCATCCCTCCAGTGTCGTGAGGTTAAGCTACCTTAACCTCTCCTCGTAGGACTTACCCCTTAGCTCCGGGACTAGTCATGTTGCAAACTTTTGCACCTTCTCTAAATGACGTTTTTGACCAGGTGTGGGTTCCATACTGGTGCTGCATACTCCAGTATAGGCCTCGTGCATACGGTGTAGTGTCGTGCACGACAACGAATGAGTGAATTTGCTCAAGGCCTTTTATGCTCTAAATTGCAAGTGTATCTTCAGGAGTAAGAGAATGAATAGAATGTGGAGACTCAGTATTAGTCCAGACAGTTGTCATCAGGAAGGTAGTATAGTCTTGAGAGACAAACGCTCTCTCACTCTCTCTCTCAGACACACACACACGCTAAGCACACACACACACACACACACACACACACACACACACACACACACACACACACACACACACACACACACACACACACATTACATTATATATATATATATATATATATATATATATATATATATATATATATATATATATATATATATATATATATATATTATTGATTGATTGATTGCGAAAATTTGATATGAAAAATAGACAAATTTAATAAAAATAAATAACTAGTGATCAAATAGCTTCAGAAACGAGCAACACTGTTACTGAAATTCACTATACTAGGAAAACAATTCACACGGGGAAAAGTTTCACTACACAGGGAAAACGTGTCACTCTACGGGGAAAACTATTCACTATGAGGAAAATAATATACTGTACAGAGAAAATAATTCAGTTTACGAAGAAAACAGCTCAGAATATGAGGAAAATGATTCAGTATACGAGGGGGAGGGAATTAGTATCCAGGAAAAATAATTCAACATGGCAGTAATTAAATCAAAATTATGAAGAATGGCAGACATGATATCATGGTAGTTAATTATACTGGTGTATCACACACTGGTGGTGTATCACACACTGGTGGTGTATCACACACTGGTGGTGTATCACACACTGGTGGTGTATCACACACTGGTGGTGTATCACACACTGGTGGTGTATCACACACTGGTGGTGTATCACACACTGGTGGTGTATCACACACTGGTGGTGTATCACACACTGGTGGTGTATCACACACTGGTGGTGTATCACACACTGGTGGTGTATCACACACTGGTGGTGCATCACACACTGGTGGTGCATCACACACTGGTAGTGTATCACACACTGGTGGTGTATCTTACACTGGTGGTGTATCATACACTGGTGGTGCATCACACACTGGTGGTGTATCACACACTGGTGGTGTATCACACACTGGTGGTGTATCTTACACTGGTGGTGTATCATACACTGGTGGTGTATCACACACTGGTGGTGTATCACACACTGGTGGTGTATCACACACTGGTGGTGTATCACACACTGGTGGTGTATCACACACTGGTGGTGTATCACACACTGGTGGTGTATCACACACTGGTGGTGTATCACACACTGGTGGTGTATCACACACTGGTGGTGTATCACACACTGGTGGTGTATCTTACACTGGTGGTGTATCATACACTGGTGGTGTATCATACACTGGTGGTGTATCTTACACTGGTGGTGTATCATACACTGGTGGTGTATCATACACTGGAGGTGTATCATACACTGGAGGTGTATCATACACTGGTGGTGTATCACACACTGGTGGTGTATCACACACTAGTAGTGCATCATACACTGGTGGTGTATCTTACACTGGTAGTGTATCATACACTAGTGGTGTATCATACACTGGTGGTGTATCATACACTGGTGGTGTATCATACACTGGTGGTGTATCATACACTTGTGGTGTATCTTACACTGGTAGTGTATCATACACTAGTGGTGTATCATACACTGGTGGTGTATCATACACTGGTGGTGTATCATACACTGGTGGTGTATCATACACTTGTGGTGTATCTTACACTGGTAGTGTATCATACACTGGTGGTGTATCATACACTGGTGGTGTATCATACACTGGTGGTGTATCATACACTGGTGGCGTATCATACACTGGTGGTGTATCTTACACTGGTAGTGTATCATGCACTGGTGATGTATCATACGCTGGTGGTATATCATACGCTGGTGGTATATCATACGCTGGTGGTGTATCATACACTGAGGTGTATCACACACTGGTGGTGTATCACACACTGGTGGTGTATTATACACTGGTGGTGTATCTTACACTGGTAGTGTATCATACACTGGTGGTGCATCATACACTGGTGGTGTATCATACACTGGTGGTGTATCATACGTTGGTGGTGTATCATACGTTGGTGGTGTATCATACACTGGTGGTGTATCATACACTGGTGGTGTATAATACGCTGGTGGTGTATCATACACTGGTGGTGTATCATACACTGGTGGTGTATCATACACTGGTGGTGTATGATACACTGGTGGTGTATCATACACTGGTGGTGTATCATACACTGGTGGTGTATCATACACTGGTGGTGTATCATACACTGGTGGTGTATCATACACTGGTGGTGTATCATACACTGGTGGTGTATCATACACTGGTGGTGTATCATACACTGGTGGTGTATCATACACTGGTGGTGTATCATACACTGGTGGTGTATCATACACTGGTGGTGTATCATACACTGGTGGTGTATCATACACTGGTGGTGTATCATACACTGGTGGTGTATCATACACTGGTGGTGTATCATACGCTTGTGGTGTATCATACACTGGTGGTGTATCATACACTGGTGGTGCATCATACGCTGGTGGTGTATCATACACTGGTGGTGCATCATACGCTGGTGGTGTATCATACACTGGTGGTGTATCATACGCTGGTGGTATATCATACACTGGTGGTGTATCATACACTGGTGGTGTATCATACACTGTTGGTGTATCATACACTGGTGGTGCATCATACACTGGTGGTGTATCATACACTGGTAGTGTATCATACACTGGTAGTGTATCATACACTGGTGGCATATAATACAGGAAACTTTTGTATATTCGGATAGTTCTTGTATAAATATATCATACGAAGCCTGAGATATGCCGCACAGATAATGAGGTAATATCGCAAACACTCTTTATAGTATATCGCAGACTGATATTTCAGGTTCTTCAACTTCTACCTGATCCCAGGTAAAGCAGAGGACGGGAAGGGAAAGGGATAATTAAGGATAGAAATTGGATACAGTGGATAAGTAGCCCAATCCAATTAGAATAACATAAATTATAAAGAGAGATGAAATAATTTCTAAAAATACGAGTTCCCCTCTGTTATCCTGCAGTCTCTCGCTCTTTTATAGTCTCTCACCCCCCATCCCCTGCCTTTCAGTGGGAAGGGGGACTTTATACCTCTTTATCGTGGGTGTTCGGAAGATGGCTCATCTGATTTGAGAAAAAATAGAACTTACTTTCTGAACAACATTGTTTCTGTGTGTGTTTGTCGTACTTGTGATAGTTCTTGCGTAAGCCAGACTGGATGTGGAGGTGAAGTTGAGCAGACTGTCCGATTTTCGCTACTCATGCTCAGTTTTCTATTAATGAAACACAAACTATTTTTTTTAGTAAAAATGCATAAATTATCCATTTAGGCAAGTGAGATTCTTATTTTTAAACTGGATAATTTTTTTTATTCATAGACTGACTCATTTCCACACTACCAATGAGGTAGCGCATTTATTTTTTGATTGGGTTTTCCCTAGTAGGCCTAATCCACTCATTTCTTGGTAGACTCACGAAATCGCCATAGCACAATTCAAGCAAATCGCTAAACGAGTTCTAGGACTCGCTTGTTGTGGGTTCGAACCCCATCCGTTCTGTGATTTGTTTACCTGTTGATTAAGGACTAGTAATCTGTCATAACATCTATGGGATCCTCGACTGATTCAGAATTTAGGCTTTCTCGATCATGGTAGTGTTAGTACATTGTAGAACAGTACAAATCAGCTTTTACAGAAGCACACCACTTCCCACACCCTAATTTGCAGCCCCATGAGATATTTTTCAAGATCTTTGGTGGAGCTGGTGCCTCTGTTGTATACACAAGTGACGGGGAATTAAGATGCTTTTTCCAGGCCCACAACTCAGGTTGTAGTGTTTCTCCTCGCCACGTCGAGCTACTGAAGAGGTGGAAGGAAGATTGATAACACAGATCGGTAGCTGACTGATTTATTAAACGATACAAATCTATAAGGATTAAGATTTGTTACACTGCTCTATGTAGAGTGAGGATTAACCGTTCTCCAGTTGCTGCAACTTCATGAGATGACTGAGGATTTTTTAATATAGATTTTTGCACGAGCTTATCCTCTTGGAGGAGACTGACAGTGTTCATTTTTCCAAGTCCATAAAAACAGGATGTGGTATCACAGCCACTGAATGTATGAGCAAACAAAATAGACTCTTTGATGTTATTTAAAATGGTGGAACATTGTAGGTGTCGAGAACTATTCACTCGTTGGTGGAGGTTTCCTTTTGGTTTCTTCTACTGGTGTAAGAGCAACAAAAAAAGTAGACCTACATCCTGTACAACTACGACAACTGCCTTGCGTTCATTGCATTTAAATATTGCACTCAGGACAAGGATTTAAACAATCCTTTCGCTTCCTCGGAAAGTTTGTACTTCATTTTTTCCAATGTCCGCTGTCTCTGTGGCAGTTAGAATTGTGCGCAATCTGGATATTTTATAATTTATTAGATTCTTTGCTATCATTGAAAATGGGATTGGCAAATAGTCTTAAATAATCGTAAATAATCTGGAGATCACTGAAGAGCTTGGCGCAAGTGATCACAAATCCATCACTTTTAGCATTAACTGGGAATACAAGAATAATGATAATACGGTAAAACTCCCTGATTTTCGTTCTGCCGATTATGATGGACTTAGGGAACATCTGTCTAATCTTGATTGGGGTTATCTAGCTAATGATTTTATTGACGATGATCATACTTATGATTACGAAGGGATCTGCATTTATGATTTTTTTTTCTTAATAATGTACACCGTGCTCAGAGTATATACATTCCCCAGAGAGAAATTAGGTCTAATAACGATCTCAAATGGGTTAAAGCATCTATTAGGGGAGAAATTTATAGGCGCATCAGAAGAGGAGAGGTTAACCTTACTGACCAATATGCTCAGCTTAAAAGAGAAGTGAAAAAGGGGATTAGAAAGGCTAAACGTGACTATGAAATTAGAGTTGCTAATGAATCAAAGACTAATCCAAAGGGGTTCTTTCAAGTGTATGTGACGAAGGTGAAGAAAAAAGTAGGACCTCTGAAAATTGGGAATGGACAGCTGACAGATAACGAACTGGAAATGTGTTCCTTATTTAGAGACCTTTTTTTTTTGTCAGTTTTTACACAGGAAGACACAAATGAGATTCCAGAAATTAAAATTTTTTCAGTTCCTGATGAATTAAAATTAACTAATATTACTGTCACGAGGGACATGGTTATCAAAGAGATAGACAAACTGAAGCAAAATAAGTCCCCAGGGCCCGATGAGTTGTTTTCCAGGGTACTTAAGGAATGCAAGATGAATCTTAGTCAGCCATTAACGAGTGTGTTTAATGCGTCCATCCTTACCGGTGTTGTGCCAGAGTTGTGGAAGATGGCTAATGTGGTTCCTATATTCAAATCAGGGGATAAATCCGTTCCTTCAAATTACCGCCCAATAAGCCTGACATCTATAATGGGTAAGTTATTAGAATCAATTATAGCTGACATTATTAGAAGTCACCTTCAAGAGCATAATTTGATTAATGAATCTCGGCATGGGTTTCCAAAGAACATAAGAACATAAGAAAGAAGGAACACTGCAACATGCCTACTGACCCATGCAGAGCAGGTCCATGTTCCCCCCCCCCTTCCTGGATTAGCCCAATGACCCACCAAGTCTGGTCACTTCCACTTAAGGAAAGACCACGGCATCAGACCTAGTAGCACAAGCTAGTCAGGTCCGACTCATACCCACCCACACCCACTCATGTATTTATCTAACCAATTTTTAAAACTACACAATGTTTTAGCCTCTATAACTGTACTGGGGAGTCTGTTCCACTCATCCACAACTCTATTACCAAACCAGTGCTTTCCTATATCCTTCCTGAATCTGAATTTTTCCAACTTGAAACCATTGCTGCGAGTCCTGTCTTGGCTGGAAATTTTCAGCACGCTACTTACATCCCCTTTATTTATTCCTGTTTTCCATTTATACACCTCGATCATATCCCCCCTAATTCTACGCCTTTCGAGAGAATGCAGATTCAGGGCCCTCAGTCTATCCTCATAGGGAAGATTTCTGATACATGGGATCAACTTTGTCATCCTCCTCTGTACGTTTTCCAGAGCATTTATATCCATTCTGTAATACGGTGACCAGAACTGAGCAGCATAGTCTAAATGAGGCCTAACCAAGGATATATAGAGTTGAAGAACAACCTGAGGACTTCTATTATTTATACTTCTAGATATGAAGCCAAGAATTCTGTTAGCTTTATTGCGAACACTAATGCACTGTTGTCTTGGTTTTAGATTACTGCTAACCAGAACTCCTAAATCCTTTTCGCAATCAGTAGTATTAAGATCTACATTATTTAGTTTATATGTCGCATGGTTATTTTCCTGTCCAACATTTAGAACTTTGCATTTGTCTATATTAAACTGCATCTGCCACTTCTCCGACCATTGCATCAGTCTATTCAAATCATCCTGGAGTGCTCTAGTGTCCTCATTAGAATGAATTGGACGGCCTATTTTGGTGTCATCAGCAAATTTGCTTATGTCGCTATTTATTCCCTCATCTATGTCGTTTATGTAAATTGTGAACAACAACGGGCCCAACACTGACCCCTGCGGAACACCGCTTGTGACGTGCCCCCATTCTGATTTCTCCCCATTTATGCAAACTCTCTGCTGCCTATTTGTCAGCCATGCCTCTACCCAGGAAAAAATTTCTCCTCCTATTCCGTGTGCCTTAAGTTTCCTCAATAGCCTCTGATGTGGAACTCTATCGAAAGCCTTACTGAAGTCCATATACACAATATCATATTCATTACCATGATCTACCTCCTCAAACACCTTAGTGAAAAAAGTTAGTAAATTCGTAAGACAGGAACGCCCATTTGTAAAACAGTGTTGAGATTCATTAATCAAATTATGTCTATCAAGATGGCTACGATTTGCTTCGGCAATTATTGATTCCATAAACTTTCCCACAATGGAGGTAAGGCTTATTGGTCTATAGTTCGAAGCCAAGGACCTGTCACCTGCCTTGTATATAGGTATTATATTTGCCATTTTCCACTTATCAGGCACTATGCCAGTTTGTAGTGATGTGTTAAAAAGATTAGCCATATATATGCTAAGTTCCTCTTTACATTCCTTTAACACCCTTGCAAACAGTTCATAAGGGCCTGGGGATTTGTTAGGCTTTAATTTCTCAATTTGTCTGAGGACCATGTCACTAGTTACCACAATTTTGCATAGTTTATTATCGTCCTGTTTTACATAATCTATTATTTCTGGAATTTCGCTAGTATTTTCCAGTGTAAAAACTGAGAGGAAGTAGGTATTGAAAATTTCACACACATCCTTATCACTGTCAGTGATCTGACCAGAGTTACTCTTAAGTGGGCCTATCTTATCCATAATCTTACTTCTGTATACCTGAAAGTACCCTTTTGGGTTAGTCTTCGAATCCCTTGCGACCTTAGCCTCATAATCCCTTTTTGCTTTTCTTATTCCTTTCTTTATTTCTCTCTTTAATTGAATATATTGATTTCTTAACTGTCCATCCCCTCTTTTGATACGCCTATATATGCCTCTCTTTTGACCAATGAGATGTTTTAATCTATTGTTCATCCATTTGGGATCATTTTTGTTAGATCTAATTTCCCTACTCGGAACAAAAGTTGTCTGGGCAGCTAGAACTATGCTCTGAAAAACGTCATATTGGCAACCAAGATCACCTTCCTGACCCATAGTCAGGACATCCCAATTTAGCCCACCCAGGTAATTTTTCCGTCCCATGAAGTCGGCCAAACGAAAATCTGGGACAGAGATTTGATTGCAGTTATCTGGGAAATTCCATGATATATTGAAGCTAAGTGATTTGTGGTCACTTTCCCCAAGCTCATCATTAACCTCAAGATTATTAATTAGTGAATCTTTGTTGGCAAGAACCAAGTCAATCAGATTGTTTCCACTAGTTGGTTCTGTCACAAACTGTTGTAAAAAGCAATCCTGAACAGTATAAAGAAAGTCATTAGACTCAAGATTTCCTGGCAAATTGTTCCAATTAATTTGTCTAAAGTTAAAATCTCCCATTAACACAACATTTTCATATCTAGATGCCTTAATAATTTCGTCCCATAACAGCTTACTGCACTCCCTATCAAGGTTTGGGGGCCTATAAATCACACCCAAAATTAATTTGTCACGACCCTCGAGAAACTGTAGCCAAACAGATTCTGTGTCCGATGTTTCTAATCTTATATCATGTCTAATACAACAATTTAAATTTTCTCTGACATACATCGCCACTCCACCACCCTTCTTGTTGACCCTATCAGTGTGAAATAGTTTATATCCCTGTATGTTGCATTCAGAAGGCATTTCTCTATCTTTCAGGTTGAGCCAGGTCTCTGTTATATCAATAATATCTATATTACCTACACTTGCAAGTAATCTTAGCTCATTTATTTTATTTCTTAGATTTCTACTATTTGTATAGTAAGCCTTAAGGGAGCTATTCTCTCTTTGCCCTCTGCTATCTCACTTTGTTTATTGATCAATTGATTTGCCATTACTAGCAACTTTATTTTGAATATTGTCTTTTAAGCATATTCCTGAGGTATCCCGGTAATAACTGCTGTTTTTAACCCTAATACTGCAGCCTGATTGTTTCCCACAAACACCCATACCTCTATAATATATCAACTTAAATTCCTAGACAAGTCATCAGTTACCCTTTCAATCGAATTGGCTAATGCAACCACTCCAGCCCCAGAAAAATGAACCCCATCCCTTGCATACATATCATGTTTGCCATAGAATAGGTCCCAGTTATCAGTGAATGGGATTGCAAGTTCCTTGCAGTACCTGTCTAGCCAGCAATTTATACCAGTTGCCCTAGACATCCAGTCATTGCCCACTCCCTTTCTAGGCAAGATGCTACATATGACTGGGATCCCTCCCTTAGACCTGACTACTTATATGGCTGACCTGTACTTAACCAGCAGCTCCTGTCTCTTGCCCTTCCCAATTTCATTACCCCCAGCACTAAAATAATGGGCTTGTTCCCATTACCTGACATAATATTATCCAACCTGTTGACTATGTCACCAACACCAGCTCCAGGAAGGCACACTCTCTGTCTGACCTTTCTGTCCCTGTTACAAAGAGCACGGTCCATATATCTTACCTGAGAACCTCCTACTATTAAAATTTCTTACCTTGATTAACAGGGCAATCAGTGGTACCTTCAACCACACTAACCACTGAAGTGCACTCGTCCTGGAGAACAGAGAATCGATTTCCTACCTTCACATCTTCTCTGTTAACCCTCCTTATCTTCCTTCTTCCTGTGAACCACTTGCCACTTAAAGCAGCTGCCACTATCATTGCTGGTCGCCATTTCCTCCTTACCAGCTAGATCCTTCTCACACTCCCAAACTCATCTAGGCAATGCTTCAGCCTATTTTCCTCCTGAAGAATTAGAACCTCCTTCAACACCAGAACCTGAGATGTGATGTATGGTTTGTAAAACCGACAAGTTGAAGATTGAGACACTTATGCAACATATGGGAATCTTTATTCAGGAAACGTTTCGCCACACAGTGGCTTCATCAGTCCAATACAAAGCAGAAGGTATAAGGAGAGGAGGAGTTTGAGGTAATCAATCCCTCAATCTGGAGTCGATGTGTTCAGTCCATCAATCTTGTAGAATGTACAGCATAGGACCGTAGACGTGGCTTATATACTGTAGTGAGGTGAGGCAAAGCAGGAGGAGGCGGGGTCATAGTGGTATCATCCACTTGTCGAAGTAGGTCTTCGTCCAAAAGTTGGACAAGCGTTGAAGAATTCTTTGTAACAAGATCCCATGATGCTGCAGTGTCTGACAGTTGTGATGTATGGTTTGAAAAACCGACACTGCAGCATCATGGGATCTTGTTACAAAGAATTCTTCTAGCGTTTCCTGAATAAAGATTCCCATATGTTGCATAAGTGTCTCAGTCTTCAAAATTTACATTGTCTAAAACGTATTTAAAGAAAGAATCTTTGTCCAAATCAGTTTCCCAAGATTTTACAGCAGATGCCTCAATCAGTGAGATGTAATTATAACTTGATCAGAATCGCAACTTTGACACTGTACTGACAGTGCTTCAAGATTCAACTTTATGTAATAAGTATCAAGTAATAAGCAAGACTGAAATGATCGAGGTCTTGTTGTAGCACTTATGAAATGAGACATTGTTGTGTACTTTTTCTTTAGTTTTTCGGACTTTCGGTGATTTAGATTATATGTGGCCATGAAAGCAGACGGTGTCCGAGGAGATGCATCATCCTCGTCATCTTTCATAAAGACTGTAACACCTGGGTAATGTAGTGTCATCACTGCTAACACTGTCTTAAACTATAGTTGCTACAGCTTAAACTATTCTAAATTGCTCATCTGTCAACTTGAATCATTCTAAACTGCTCATCTTTCAGCTTTAATCATGCTTAACTGTTCATCTTTCTCAGTTTTCTCTCGCTCTATGAACCATAAGAACATAAGAAAGGAGGAACACTGCAGCAGGCCTACTGGTCCATACTTGGAAGGTCTTTCTCAACCCAAAATCCGCTAACAAAAATATTCGTCCAACCCATTATCAGTGTTCAAGTCCCACTCAAGTAAAAGTCCCTCTCAAATCCAGCCCTTATCACTCATGTATTTATCTAACTTATATTTGAAGCTACCGACGCTTTTAGTTTCAGTGAACCTACTAGGTAGACTGTTCCACTCATCTACCACTCTATTTCCAATCCAGTACTTTGCTTTATTTTTCTAAATCAAAATTTATCCAATTTTAATAAGTTGAAGTCCAGAGTCCCGGAAACAAACAACTGTTGACTTCTTTTTCATCTTTGTAAACAAGACTTCATCTATACGTAGGCTGAGTAATTTCAGTTACTGATGAATCAACAGTTACTGATGAATCAACTCGTTAAGTCACTTGCACAGAACTGGTATTCATCAGAATCATCAATGAATCAGCACAGCCTTACAAAAACAGAAACAATGTTTCGATCCTGTGGTCGTCCTTGTTGTAAAGTTGATGGTTGGGAGTAATTCATGTTATTATTAGCAATAATAACACATCTGCAATAAGACGTATTACATTTTTCACATGTCCCGTCGCCTTTTTTTCATCTCTCTTATCAATGTTTAACATCTGCAGAATTCTCTCTGAGTAGAGTACAAGCTTTACTCTCAGGGTCAGAGTGCCAGTTTCACTCTCAGGGTCAGAGTGCCAGCTTCTCACTCAGTCAGAGTGCCAGCTTCACTCTCAGGGTCAGAGTGCCAGCTTCACTCTAAGGGTCAGAGTGCCAGCTTCACTCTGTGTCAGAGTGCCAGCTTCACTCTCAGTGTCAGAGTGACAGCTTCACTCTCAGTGTCAGAGTGACAGCTTCACTCTCAGGGTCAGAGTGCCAGCTTCACTCTCAGTGTCAGAGTGCCAGCTTCACTCTCAGGGTCAGAGTGCCAGCTTCACTCTCAGGGTCAGAGTGCCAGCTTCACTCTCAGGGTCAGAGTGCCAGTTTCACTCTCAGGGTCAGAGTGCCAGCTTCACTCTCAGGGTCCGAGTGCCAGCTTCACTCTCAGGGTCCGAGTGCCAGCTTCACTCTCAGGGTCCGAGTGCCAGCTTCACTCTCAGGGTCCGAGTGCCAGCTTCACTCTCAGGGTCAGAGTGCCAGCTTCACTCTCAGGGTCAGAGTGCCAGCTTCACTCTCAGGGTCAGAGTGCCAGCTTCACTCTGTGTCAGAGTACCAGCTTCACTCTCAGTGTCAGAGTGCCAGCTTCACTCTCAGTGTCAGAGTGCCAGCTTCACTCTCAGTGTCAGAGTGCCAGCTTCACTCTCAGTGTCAGAGTGCCAGCTTCACTCTCAGTGTCAGAGTGCCAGCTTCACTCTCAGTGTCAGAGTGCCAGCTTCACTCTCAGTGTCAGAGTGCCAGCTTCACTCTCAGTGTCAGAGTGCCAGCTTCACTCTCAGTGTCAGAGTGCCAGCTTCACTCTCAGTGTCAGAGTGCCAGCTTCACTCTCAGTGTCAGAGTGCCAGCTTCACTCTCAGTGTCAGAGTGCCAGCTTCACTCTCAGTGTCAGAGTGCCAGCTTCACTCTCAGGGTCAGAGTGCCAGCTTCACTCTCAGTGTCAGAGTGCCAGCTTCACTCTCAGTGTCAGAGTGCCAGCTTCACTCTCAGTGTCAGAGTGCCAGCTTCACTCTCAGTGTCAGAGTGCCAGCTTCACTCTCAGTGTCAGAGTGCCAGCTTCACTCTCAGTGTCAGAGTGCCAGCTTCACTCTCAGTGTCAGAGTGCCAGCTTCACTCTCAGTGTCAGAGTGGCAGCTTCACTCTCAGTGTCAGAGTGCCAGCTTCACTCTGTGTCAGAGTGCCAGCTTCACTCTCAGTGTCAGTGTGCCAGCTTCACTCTCAGTGTCAGAGTGCCAGCTTCACTCTGTGTCAGAGTGCCAGCTTCACTCTGTGTCAGAGTGCCAGCTTCACTCTGTGTCAGAGTGCCAGCTTCACTCTGTGTCAGAGTGCCAGCTTCACTCTGTGTCAGAGTGCCAGCTTCACTCTCAGTGTCAGAGTGCCAGCTTCACTCTCAGGGTCAGAGTGCCAGCTTCACTCAGGCTTGCTCAAGCTCACCCTCCACATCCGGTCTGGCTTGTATATCATCTACGACAAACGTACAATGAAACAATCTTGTTCAGTCCATTTTTCTCACGTTATAAACTTTACCGTCAGATGAAAAGCTTTTCAAATAACTGAAAAAAAAGTAAAAAGTCCCAAACTGGAAGGGGTGTGGTGATAGTTGTGTTGTTGCAGCGGGACGGAGGAGAACTCTCTTAATTTTTATTTCTTCAGCCTTCAGGAATATATGTGAAAATTTTTATCTGTTTTTTTTTAAATATTTCCACGATTTTCCGTTTTTTAGGTTAACTTGACTAGACTAATAATGGTGAGGAGGAGGGAGGGAGAAAGAGAACTGAGGGAGGAAGGAAGAGGAGTGAGGAGGAAGAGGAGGGATGGGGAGGAGGAGAAGGAGAGAAGAGGAGGGAGGGAGGGAGGTGGGGAGAGAGGAGGGGGAGGGAGGAGGTGAAGGGAGGAGGAAGAGGAAGGAGGAGGAAGAGGAGGGAGGAGGAAGAGGAGGGTGTAAAGAGTAAACCTACATGGCCAGTTTCTATAGTTTCCACCAGAGGGCAAGCCTCGGTGGGCATACCCAGCTTAGCTCGTACCACGCCTGCCTCCTCCTCACTCAGGCAGCCGACTTCACTCGGTTAACAAGGTCTACTTCGTCTCTCTCTCTCTCTCTCTCTCTCTTGCGGTCATGGCCATCATCCCTGGGCCTGGGCACTTAAAACACATTACCTGTGTACGATGAACCCAAATAGTGGGATGGATTGTAAAGGACCTGCCTAGTATGAGCCAAGAGGCCTGCTGCAGTGATCCTCCTTTCTTATGTTCTTATAAAGAAAGAAGCCTCCGAGGAGTATCATTGAACCTCCTCTTCACAGCACCCCACATAAGTATTTATCTTTGATAATTGGTGGAAGCAGTGGTGGCAGCAAGTGTGTTGCCCTGGGAGAGGAAGGAAGGAATGAAGATGTTGTCTTCATTTCATCACCCCATACAAGAAGCATCCATCTCTCAACGAGTTATCCTGATGTTGTGTCTGCAAGTCTCAGCATCCAGACACAGGTACAAGCAGGATCTAGGCCAAAATTTGCCGAATTTCTTCGAGACATCTAAGTAGCGTTCCCTGGGACTGAGTCTTCACAGCCCCCCCCCCACTGTTTTCAGTCAAGTGCATCACCTGTATGGTTCTGCTGTTGTTTTCAGCCCAGCACGACTATTTTTACAAGTCAGAGTTGAGTTTGTAGGGAAAGGTAAGGTATATCAACTGTGGTAGAATCTGCACTATCTTCTGCGTGTGTATGGGTGAGGAGGGTAGGCGCGTGGTCCTGGCTCCACCATACGCACCTCACCCATGCTCATCACACGCCGCCACACTACATCACTCACCATTACTCTCACTCCCTCTCTGCTATTTTTATGAATTCATTGTGAATTCTTTCCCATTCTTGATAGTTGTGACAGGATCCACAGGCATAACATGACAGGATGGATAATGAGAACCTTCAAAACTAGGGAGGCCAAGCCCATGATGACACTCTTCAGGTCATTTGTTCTATCTAGGCTGGAATATTGCTGCACACTAACCTTTCAAGGCAGGTGAAATTGCTGACCTAGAAAATGTACAAAGAACCTTCACCGCGCGCATATCGGAGATAAAACACCTCAATTACTGGGAGCGCTTGAGGTTCCTAAAACTGTATTCCCTGGAACGCAGGCGGGAGAGATACATGATTATATACACCTGGATAATCCTAGACTGCCTAGAGGGACTAGTACCGAACTTGCACACGAAAATCACTCACTACGAAAACAAAAGACTTGGCAGACGATGCAACATCCCCCCAATGAAAAGCAGGGGTGTCACTAGCACGTTAAGAGACCATACAATAAGTGTCAGGGGCCCGAGACTGTTCAACTACCTCCCAGCATACATAAGGGGGATTACCAACAGACCCCTGGCAGTCTTCAAGCTGGCACTGGACAAGCACCTAAAGTCGGTTCCTGACCAGCCGGGCTGTGGCTCGTACGTTGGTTTGCGTGCAGCCAGCAGCAACAGCCTGGTTGATCAGGCTCTGATCCACCAGGAGGCCTGGTCACAGACCGGGCCGCGGGGGCGTTGACCCCCGGAACTCTCTCCAGGTAAACTCCAGGTAAACATAACACCAGACACAAACATCTCTATGACATTCCCCGTGTTCGACTAAACCTTTACAAAAATTCAATGTATTTCAAAGGACCTAGAATCTGGAACACCCTACCTGAAAACTCTAGAACTGCAGACACATTCATCACTTTCAGTTAGAAAACATCCTATCTCTGTAATAAAGTTGGTAGAATTACCGACAATATGTAAAGTAAAAGGACACAAGTGCAACTAATGTGACATTTATTGTGGCAACGTTTCGCTCTCCAGGAGCTTTATCAAGCCATTACAAACAATACATGTATGTATAATGTTCGCCAAGACCGTAGTCCTGGCACGGGTCTCAATCTTGCGATGACCCGTCTCTGGCTCCCGAGGGAGAAAGGTTTCTACAATGATGCGACATATGCTGCTCAAGCACTCTTCTGGTCAGTTCAACTGGTGCATCTCATAAGCGACAACACCGTATGTACTCCTAACTATGGACACTAGCGAGGAGGAGGATATGTCGTTATCACAGGTAACAGCTTGTCTGGTTCGTTGACTCCATGGTACACTACTGTGGCCGCAGTCATCTCTGGGTCCTCTTCGGGAGGGAATATCACCCCTAGTTGCCTGCGGAGTGTCTCAGTAACTTCGCACTCCAGAAGATAGTGTGTTAGGGGCCGCTGGACAACGTGCTGACAGTACTGGCACATCTCCTCCTCAGCCTTGTCTACCATCATCTTGGCTGTGGGAAAGCCCAAACGAAGCCGATGGATGGCGGTACACTGCGCTCTGGACCAGCTTCTATCATATGGAGGGGGTTCTCCCTGAGTCGCTGCTCGGTACCACTGTTGAGATGGGGTATCACCTAAGACCTCCCCCATAAGTTTCGTGGCTCTGGCAGCCACCAGTTTGGTCTGTCGTAGGCTGATTGGGACAGTAATCCCAACATGTGGATAGTCTGTTGCTGCCTTGGCTGCATCATCTGCCGCCTCATTTCCCCGGATGCCAGCATGGCTGGGGATCCAGTTCAATGTCGATCTGTTACCCTGAACTTCTAAGGCTGTCATTATGCTCAGGATCGATGTGATGAGGTGAACATTGTCCTGTGGTTGAGGATGGGAGAGGGCATTGATTGCAGAGGTGGAATCAACATGTATGACAGGTCGGAGTCGATGTCGTAGGGCATGTGACAATGCCTGCTGAATCGCCACCAGCTCAGCTTGAAGGATCGTGCAGTGGTCAGGGAGTCGCCAGCCTTGTGTGTGACCATTGTGGTACAGTCCAGCTGCTGCTCTCTTCCTGTCAGGGTCGACAGAACCATCTGTGAAATACACTGCACATGTGCCTCCCTCTGCCAGTGCCATGCTTGTCTCAGCATGATTGCTGAGGGTGTCTTGACTGCAGAGACGCTTAGAGATGGGTAGCTGCATGATGAAAACATCGGCTGGATCTGGGCGCCAGGGAGGTGGTGGATGGTACCCAGCAACAGGAAGGTCACAACTCTTCTCACAGAGTAGTTGTATAGGCAGCAGCTTCCGCCCAGCAGCACAAAACGAACGAATCCAGGAGTAGTCCGTGAAGAGTGTGGGATCTTGTGACATGGTTGTCAATATCCGTCTCCTTAGTGGGGTACCTTGCTGCCGGTGCAGAATCGTGGCCACTTTGCAGGCGTTTATGTATCTTACTCTGTCAGCCAAGGAAGGAAGCCGGGCCTCAGATCTGAGACATACTGTGTTGGTCCAGATGGGGGCCCCAAGCATAGTTCTTATCGCCTGATTTTGTACGACCTCCACCCTTTGCCTGCTCTGCGGGAAGAGATGAGCTAAAGCCGGTGCACCGTAGTCAATGAGCGAGCGTATAGCTTGTATATAGTACAAGCGAAGTACATCTTTGCTTGCCCCTGCACGGTGCCTCGTCATGGCTCTCATGGCGTTGAGTCTGAGTAGAGCACGTGACCTGACATACTCGGCCTGTTTCTGAAAGGTCAGCTTTTTATCAATGTAGATTCCCAAGTACAGGTAGGAGCCTGTCCACTCAAGTTCTATATCCTGAATACGTAATCTATTCACAGGATCTGGTCCCTTGAACATCATTGCAAGAGATTTCTCGGCCGAGATCTTGAGGCCTAGTTCCTTGCAAGACTGCGTAATTAGGTCCAAAGCTCTCTGAGCCTGTCGTTCTAAATTGCCTTTCCCATTCACTACGAGTGCAAGATCATCAGCATAGCTGAGGAGCTGTGTACCACTATGAAAGGGAAGGCTCACAAGTTCCTGCATAAGGATGTTAAACAGGGTAGGACTGAGCACACCTCCTTGTGGCGTACCGTTTTCCAGGGTTTTAAAGGAAGAGTAGTGTCCCTGAAAGCTGACACAGGCCTGCCTGCCCCTAAGGTAGGACTCTATCCAGGCCAGGAGGCGTCCTTTGATTCCCTTCCGAGCTAGTATTGCCAGAATTGCTGTGGGGCTGGCTAGCTCAAATGCCTTTTCAAGGTCGAGGTAGACGACGATACTAGGTTTTTTGTTACTATCAGCAATCTGGCTTAGTAGAGTGGTTATGCACTCTGCTGTACCCACTCCTTTGGTGAAGCCAAATATGTGATGATGAGAGGGTCCAAGTTTCCATAGGAGGCGGTTTAACACCATCCTCTCAGCAGTCTTGGCTAAGCAGCTGGTCAGCGATATGGGTCTCATACTGCCTGGGTCCTTGGGCTTTGGAATTGGTACGATTGTAGCTTTCTTCCAAGCTGCTGGGAGTGTCCTGGCCCTCCACGACTTGTTAATGACGTCTAGTATGGCCTCCCATCCACTCTGCCCAGCCCGTGCAATCATGGAGTACGTCACACCATCGATGCCCGGGGCAGTGTCACCTGTGTTCTTAATGGCACGTCGGAGTTCCAAGTCCGTGAGGTCTACATCAGTCACATCTTCCGACTCACATGCAGCTTGTATCGTTAGCTGGCGCTGTGGCAGAAGATCCGTCTGTATATTCCGGATGTCCTGTGGGAGCTGAGTGGAGGCTCCCCTGGAAGTGAAAAGCTCCACTAGTTTCTCTGCTTCCTGGGATGGGTTCGGGTGTGCTGGTGGCCTCGGCTTGCTCTTGCCAGTTGCTATGTTGAGCTTGCCCCATATCTCAGATAAGGTGGTGTGATGCCCGAATGTTGAGCACCACTCCAGCCATTTCTCAGTTTTTACTCTGAGAGAGATTCTGCGGGCATGCTGCACAATGGCTCTCAGAGTATTCCTGTTCTCTGCCGTAGGGTTACGCCTGTATAGCTTCCTAAAAGAGTTGATGCGGTGGTTCTGCTCCCGCACCTCGTCGTTGTAGAACCACCAGTCTCTTTTGTGAGTGCGTCCTGCGGACTTCTTTGGAATTGCGCACTCTGCTGCCTGGATGAGAACAGTGATTAGCTCCTGTTCAGCCGTATCACAGTCTTCAGATAGAGAGTATGTGGACCACCAGTCATGAAGATAATCCTGGAACACCTTCCAGTTGGCCCTCTTTACGTCCCATCTAGGAGGCAGCACAACTGTGGGAGGCCTGTTGATGTTGAAGGTGGTGATCACTGCAAAGTGGTCACTGACAAGGTGAGGATGAGTTTCCCATGTGGCTCCTGCTGCGAGTTGTCTTGACCCGAAGGTAAGGTCGAGGCAGCCACCCAACAGGTGTGTGGGGTCTCCATTGTTTAGCAACTTTACCTCTGGAATATCGTGTAGGAGCATTGCTGTGTGTCTGCCAGCAGCATTGGTTGGTGAGTGAGAGTGCAGCATTGGGTGATGTGCATTGAAATCTCCACCCACAATAATACACTCAGTGCGTGCTAGTGCGAGGAGCTCTGCAATGTCGAGGGTGTGTCTTGGGTTCTTGTAGATGTTATAGATGGTAATGGGCGCCCCAGGTATGTGCACAAGGATGGCCTGTACCTCGACATCCTCCCCACAGTCCACAGGGTTGGCTATAACCTCGTGAGGTATTGTATTGGATACAAATACAGCTGTGCCTCTGCAGTGAATGCCCGGGTCCATGTGCCGAAAATACCCAGCAAAACCGGGTAGTCTTGGGCACATAGTCGGGACAGTCAGAGTTTCTTGTAGCAAGACGATGTCAACCCGATCCCGAATTACTGCCTCCAGCAAGAGGTGCTGTTTGCCCCTCAAGCCCTGAATGTTCCATTGTAGGACCTTGAGGGTGTGATTTGGTACCGAGGTTATTCCATCGCTGTTGTTTCCTGAGCTGGAGACTGAGTCCTGCCCGCTCTGAGAACCTGCAAATTCATGGCATCCACTGTCTCCTCTTCGGTCAGAAAGCACACTCTCAGGAAAGTACTGACCATCTGCCGGAATGCGCTCTGTTGTTCCGTGGAGTTGATTGTGTTGCAAATAAGATCCGTGAACACCTTGAGTGCTACGAGATCCTCCCTGGTGAGGGCCTGCTTTGGAGATGGGTTCGAAACAGTGGATATTATCTGGGCTGCTGTGGTCTGTAGGGACTGCTGAGGGTTGGATTTCTTTATTGTATGCACCGTGGTCTGTTGCTGTATACCAGGTTGAGTAGCCGGGATCTGCTGGTGAGGTGCCAGTTGAGTCTGCAAAGCGCCTGTGCCGGGTAAGGAGTGCCTGCGTTGTCGTGCTATGGCCGGTGGGGGCTCGTTTAGTGCAGCCTGCTGATCGCATTGACCCGATGCACCCTGTTGACGCCTCCTGTTCCTCTTGTTTCTGTTTCTTCGTTGAGGTAGGGGTGCAGGAGGTTCTTGACCTTGACGCCTGGTTGAGGCTTCTAGGGTTGGAAATTCCTGGGCATTGACTTGGTTTAGCTGCTGAGAGATCTGCGGTATGACAGGGTTCTCTGCATCCATCGGTTGATGATCCGTCATAGCCTGTTGCCGAGTTTTTGGCGTCTTCCAGACTTCTTGAATTCTGGCGAGCCTCTCGGGGCATCGAGGATTCCAGGCATGGTGTTTCTGCCTGCAGTTCGGGCATTGTGGAGTGGGTGGCGATGCATTTTTCAGCTTGGTGATGCATTCCTCGGTAGGGTGGTGCTGGCTGCAGACACCGCAGATTACTCTGTTTGGACAGAGTGCACCCAGGTGTCCATAACGCTGACACTTGAAACAGCGAACTGGTTCTGCTGTGAAGGTCCTGACATCGTACCTGCCCCAAGAACCGAGGTCCAGCTGGGATGGCAGTGGTCCTACATGCTGAATGAGAACCTGTCGGGTTGGTACGTTGCCTGCCGTCTTTGCCTTGAGACGTTGAGCTGACACCACACTGGGGTGAGCTGCTACTGCCTCGATGGGCATCATCAGCGGGTATCGCATCACTACACCCTTGGTGATCTTCTGCCGAGAGTCCAGTTCCTCCAGGGTGAATGAGCGATCTGTCTCCATGACTCTCTTCAAGGTGGTATACATTTCCTTCTTGAGAGGAGTCAATATTGGTTCTCCCCTCAAGTTGAACCATATCTTGAACTTCAGGTTGTCTCGTGATTCCAGGTATGAAACAACCCCATAGTGGGTTCTGTGGTCCCCATAAGACTTCACCTTGAATTTGCCAGGTCGGATGAGCTGGTTTGCCTGCTCCTTGGACGGACGGTGCTTCTTCTTCTTCTCCACAGTGTTCCATCCCTCTTGGTTTTTGGGGGGTGCGGTGTTTATTTCCGCACCTGTTTCTATTGTCGCTGGCTCCATGGTTGGGACTGTCAGATCTGCTACAATGTGAGCAGGATCTTCCTCTTCCTCTCGCAACTTCTTCGCTAGAATTTTGCCCCACATTTCCAAATCTGAGTCCTCCGTCGTGTTCATGGAGCATCGTGGCCTCTTCTTTTCGGCAGAAGCCATGTGCCTATCTTGTGATAAGGTAGTGAACTCCGTGAACTGAGAGTGTGTCAATGGATTGTCGTAATACGAGTCTTCCTGAATGTGTCTACGATGATACATGGACACAGAGGGTATATAAAGGCTCAGAGTGAGGTGCAATACTAGTGAGGTACCATTTCGATGTTCACTAGTGGTAGTAGTAGTAGTAGTAGTGGTAGTGACAAAAGTAATACAATATGGTAGAGCAATTAATTCCTTTTACTCATGTACGAATTAATTGCTCTACCATATTGTATTACTTTTGTCAGTACTACTACTACTACTAGTACCACTAGTGAACATCGAAATGGTACCTCACTAGTATTGCACCTCACTCTGAGCCTTTATATACCCTCTGTGTCCGTGTATTGTTTGTAATGGCTTGATAAAGCTCCTGGAGAGCGAAACGTTGCCACAATAAATGTCAAATTAGTTACACTTGTGTCCTTTTACTTTACAACTAACTACATGATAACCACCTGGTGGTTCACAATTACACTCACTCACCCACTGACTATAAACCCAGAAATACTAAACTTAATGTTAAAATAATAAATCCTAACTAGTCATAAGTTTGCCTATGATACTCCAATATAGACACCTTGTATTGAGCCAAAACAAAACATTCACATTGCTAAACTCACAAATTATGATGTAGTCACTTAGCCTTAATACCATAATCTGTAATGATTTAATGTTAAGAATTAATCTAAGTCTGCTCGAAATGCCTAGCCATGCTAGGTGTCCTAGTGGCCCCCTCTGTAATTAGTATTTTATAACATGTAAACCACAAAATACACAAAACTTGTAACCCCCACATTGTAACCCTTATAGAGAATAAACTTGAATAGTTATGTATCTGAGTGCCCGAGGTCACTTGAAGCCACGTGGATCTACAACATAAGATAACATAACATAAGAAAGGAGGAACACTGCAGGAGGCCTGTTGGCCCGTACTAGGCAGGTCCTTTACAATTCATCCCACTAACAAAACATTTGCCCAACCCAATTTTCAATGCCACCCAAGAAATAAGCTCTGATGTGAAAGTCCCACTCAAATCCAACCCCTCCCACTCATGTACTTATCCAACCTAAATTTGAAACTACCCAAAGTCCCAGCCTCAATAACCCAACTAGGTAGACTGTTCCACTCATCAACTACCCTATTTCCAAACCAATACTTTCCTATGTCCTTTCTAAATCTAAACTTATCTAATTTAAATCCATTACTGCGGGTTCTCTCTTGGAGAGACATCCTCAAGACCTTATTAATATCCCCTTTATTAATACCTATCTTCCACTTATACACTTCGATCAGGTCTCCCCTCATTCTTCGTCTAACAAGTGAATGTAACTTAAGAGTCTTCAATCTTTCTTCATAAGGAAGATTTCTAATGCTATGTATTATTTTAGTCATCCTACGCTGAATGTTTTCTAACGAACTTATGTCCATTCTGTAATATGGAGACCAGAATTGAACTGCATAATCTAGGTGAGGCCTTACTAATGATGTATAAAGCTGCAGTATGACCTCTGGACTTCTTTTGCTTACACTTCTTGATATAAATCCCAGTAATCTATTTGCCTTATTACGTACGCTTAGGCATTGCTGTCTTGGTTTAAGGTTGCTGCTCACCATAACCTCCAAGTCCTTTTCGCAATCTGTATGGCTAAGTTCTACATCATTTAACTTATAAGTACTAGGGTTATGGGCACTCCCAAGCTTCAGAACTTTGCATTTATCTACATTGAACTGCATCTGCCACTTTTCTGACCAAGAATAGAGCTTGTTTAAATCCTCCTGAAGTTCCATAACATCTACGTTTGAATCAATTATCCTACCTATCTTTGTGTCATCGGCGAATTTGCTCATATCATTAGTAATTCCCTCATCAAGATCATTGACATATATTATAAACAACAACGGGCCCAAGACTGATCCCTGTGGAACGCCACTTGTTACAGATCCCCACTCGGATTTAACCCCATTTATGGACACACACTGCTTCCTGTCAGTGAGCCATGACTCGATCCACGAGAGCACTTTTCCCCCAATGCCATGAGCTGTCACTTTCTTTAACAGTCTATGGTGCGGAACTCTATCAAAAGCCTTACTAAAATCTAAGTAAATATCAAATTCTTTATCGTGGTCAACAGCCTCAAAAGCTTTACTGAAGAAAGTTAATAAATTAGTTAGACAAGACCGGCCTCTTGTGAATCCATGTTGAGTATCATTAATCAAGCTATGCTTATCGAGATGGCTTCTTATAATCTCAGCTATAATTGACTCTAGTAATTTGCCTACAATTGAGGTCAGGCTTATTGGGCGGTAATTTGACGGTAACGACTTGCCCCCTGTTTTAAAAATAGGAATTACATTAGCCACATTCCACTACACCTGTTTGAAGAGATAAATTAAAAATATTAGTTAATGGTTCACAGAGTTCCATTTTGCATTCCTTAAGAACCCTTGAAAAAACCTCATCAGGACCCGGCGACTTATTTTGCTTCAGTCTATCTGCTTCACAACCATTTCACTAGTGACTGTGATGTTACATAATTTATCTTCTTCTAGCCCACTATAAAAATTAATTACTGGAATATTGTTAGTGTCTTCGTGTGTAAAAACTGAGAGAAAATAATTATTTAAAATCGAGCACATTTCATTCTCTTTGTCAGTAAGGTGCCCATAGTTATTTTTAAGGGGACCTATCTTATCTCTAACTTTTGTTCTATAGACCTTGAAAAAACTTTTTGGGTTAGTTTTAGAATCCCTAGCAACTTTAATTTCATAGTCCCTTTTAGCTTTTCTTATACCCTTTTTAATGTCCCTCTTAATGTCAATATACTGATTCATAAGATGACCCTCACCTCTTTGGATACGCCTATAAATTCCTTTCTTATGCCCTAGTAGATATTTGAGCCTATTATTCATCCATTTTGGGTCATTTCTATTTGATCTAATTTCTTTATATGGGATAAACGTTCTTTGAGCAGCATGTATAGTGTTCAGAAAACTGTCATATTGATAGCTCTCTTCGTTACCCCAGTCAACAGATGATAAGTGTTCTCTAAGCCCATCGTAATCTGCTAAGCGAAAATCTGGGACTGTTACTGAGTTATCGCTACTATCGTACTTCCATTCAATGCTAAATGTAATTGATTTGTGGTCGCTAGCACCCAGTTCCTCTGAAATTTCTAAATTATTAACAAGGGATTCATTGTTTGCCATAACTAAGTCAAGCAGGTTATTTCCCCTTGTAGGTTCTGTCACAAACTGCTTCAAAAAACAATCCTGAACTACTACTAAGAAGTCGTATGATTCTAAATTCCCAGTCAAGAAATTCCAATCAATATGACTAAAGTTAAAGTCTCCTAGAATTACTACATTATCGTGCCTTGTGGCCTTAACAATTTCCTCCCATAGTAGTCTCCCTTGGTCCCTATCTAAGTTTGGGGGACGGTATATCACTCCTAAAATCAGTTTTTCATGCCCCTCTGAAAATTCTATCCAAACAGACTCTGTATGTGTTACTTCAGACTTAATACCCGTTTTTATGCAACAGTTGAAGTGATCTCGGACATACAATGCCACCCCACCCCCTTCCCGACACTTCTATCTACTTGGAACAATTTAAAGCCCTGAATATGACATTCCGCAGGCATGTCCCGACTTTTTGAATTAAACCACGTCTCAGTTAAGGCAAATACATCAATGTTACCTGCACTAGCAACTAATCTCAACTCGTCCATCTTATTCCTAGCACTACGGCAATTAGCATAATAAACATTGAAAGACTCTCCTTTCTCTTTACCCTTCCTGCTCATTTCTGTTTTTCTACTAAACCTATTACTGTCCTTATCACCCAAATTCCCTGGCTTTTCAATATCTACCTCGTTCTGCTTATTACTAGTTCCCCTAGAACTTGTAATTTTACTACACTGGGACTTCACTGTTTTCCTGCCAAAACCCATACCACTAACTATTCCTAGTTTAAAGTCCTAACTGCTCCCTCCACTGCAGTTGCCAGTGCTACCACCCCAGACCTAGATAAGTGAACCCCATCCCTGGCATACATGTCACTTCTGCCATAGAAGAGGTCCCAGTTGTCAATGAATTTTACCGCATTTTCCTTACAGTATTTGTCCAGCCAGCAATTGACACCAATTACCCTGGAAAACCATTCATTTCCAACTCCTCTCCTTGGCAAAATACCCCATATGACAGGGTTTCCACCCTTACTCCTAATTATTTCTATTGCGGACCTATACCTGCTAATCAGGTCTCCACTCCTACGTCTGCCAACATCGTTGCCTCCAGCACTGAGACAGATAATAGGATTGCTCCCATTACCTCTCATGATGTCATCCAGACGGCTAACAATATCTTCCATCCCAGCCCCAGGAAAGCAAACTCTCTGTCTCCTACTCCTGTCCTTCAAGCAGAACGCCCTATCCATATACCTAACTTGGCTATCCCCAACAACAACAATATTCTTACCTTCCTTAATGTCTTTCGTCGTGACGTTCCCAGTAGTCGACTCACATTCGTCGGGTAGCACTGAGAATGTATTAGATGTTTCCACAACAGTTTCCACGGCAGTCTCTTTCTTCTTCATTGTTTCTACCTTTCCATTCGTCTTCTTGATCGTCAACTTCGTTCCCTGCTGTCCAGCCACTGACCAGTTTCCCTTCTTGACCTGAGGACTCAAAACAGGAGGACTACTACGAATCTTCTTGTTTTCCTCGGTCAGTCGCCGAATTTCCACCTTCGCCATCCTCAATTCTTCCTTAAGCTGTTGGTAAAGTTGCTCGATGGAGGGCATCTTGCTTCAATTCGTAGAGAGCGCGCAAACAGGTCTTCACAGAGCAAAGTACACGTCACCACTGCGCAAAAGCCAACTCAATCAGGAGCTACTGCCCAGCACGTCCGCACGGCCCAATAGCGATGCGGAGTCATGTGGAGTGAGCCACGTGGGTTAACAAGACAGATCCCAAGCCACATGCTGTGGTGTGCTGCCCACATCAAACATGTCACCATGCTGCCCACATCACTCCCCTGTCACGATTCTGCCAGACATCACCCAGGACGCTGCCTGACGTCACCTCGCGACATCACCCAAGAGTCTGCCTGACATCAGCCTGGACGTCTGTCCAACGCCACCTCGCGATGTCACCCCACATCCCTCACGACGTCACGCCTGACATCACCCCCATGATGTCACATCAATAGTGTTATAGTTTCACAGTGAGCATTGTTTCAGTATTGTCGAGAAGATCGAAAGAGATGTGTCACGTAATTCCTCTCAGTGTTCTCAAATGTTTGTAAATGTTTTAGTGTCGATTTTTGCACAGAAAAGTGTCATTTGCTAGTGCAAGCCATGTAACTACATGTGCAGTACGTGTGTGCAAGGTTTCTGTGTGACCCGATGTGTGGTCTGAGCATAGCTGTGTGTGTGTGAACCACAGTATGGTCTGTGCCCAAACCACTGGTAGCACCCTTGTATTACACGCTTGACTGTTGACAGCTGACAATCCAGGTGGCCGAGTCGTACCTACTACGACTACCTTTAGACTCCTTTCACTCCACCTCCTGACCGTCAGAGTGCAGTTATATGTAGAAAACTAGTCTGAGGATGCTTAGACTAACCTCTGCTACGACTTCAACTGTCGAGAGAATGACATCGTCAAGCCACAGTAGCCCTGTAAGCAGGCGACTGTCTGACCCGTGTCTCATCGTCAGTGAGCAGCTTGCACAAAGTATGATGTCACTTTGTCTGCTAGCCTGCTCACTCCAGCTATGGTGTATGCTGCAACGACTCCCAGATGTTTCGCCCAAGTCGTCCCTGCCACGACTCGCTTCACTCGCCGGCAGTGACAGCCCCAGCAACAGTACCAGTCAAGAAATGTCCTCCTGAGTCACTTGCCATAAGAAGTCCTGCCCAGTTGCCGAGTACTGACGACGCCTCAGCCGAAGGCACCAGCAGGTTGTGCCCCAGGATGAGTGAACGCTGCAGCAGCTAGATGACTGTTTCACCGTTCCAGAGGAGACCATATCCTGTTACACCACAGCTCAGCCGCAGCGATGTCTCCCGTGTTGCAGTATCTGCCCAGACGCAGGAAGGCGTGCAGTGATGCCTCCGAGGCTCACTGCCTTGGACCACGAAGCACATCCCCACAGCTTTTTTTCTTCCCTCCCTGTAGGGAGCTTTTTTTTTATCCATGTCCACACACACACACACACACACACACACACACACACACACACACACACACACACACACACACACACACACACACACACACACACACACATACATAGATATATATATATATATATGTGTGTGATGAATGGTTTGAAAAACCGACAAGTTGAAGATTGAGACACTTATGCAGCATATGGGATTCCCATATGCTGCATGTCTCAATCTTCATATATATATATATATATATATATATATATATATATATATATATATATATATATATATATATATACATATATATATATATATACATTATATATATATATATGTATATATATATATGTATATATATGTATATATATATATATATATATGTATATATATATATGGATATATATATATGTATATATATATATATATATATATAATGTATCATATGTTTTTGTGTTCTGTTCCCTGTTCCTGAGAGAGAGAGACCGAGTTTTTTTTTTCAATCAAGCATGGTCGAATACGACCAAGGGTAGGTGGCAAGCAAAATGTAGACATTAATCCTACATGGCTAATTTCCATAGTTTCCACCAGAGGGCAAGCCTCGGTGGCCATACCCAGCTCAGCTCGTACCACGCTTGCCAGCCGACTTCACTCAGTCAACATGGTCTACTCCGTCTCTCCCTCGTGGGCATGGCTTCCCTGGGCCTGGGCACTTAAAACATATTGCCTGTTTACCACGAACAGTAAATAAAGTAAGAAGCCTCCGAAGCCTTATTCATTTCTGCTACCAAACACACACTAACATATTCGAAAACAAGGGGGAGGGGGAGGGGGAGGTGGAGGGGGAGGTGGAGGGGGAGGGGAAGGGGAAGGGGGAGGGGAAGGGGGAGGGGGAGGGGGAGAGAGATGACAGATGCTACACCAGCTTTTGATTTTAACTTAGTAATGGATATGTTTGATTAATATTTTGCGTGAAATTATTATACTTATTGACGCACTACCCGCATGTACACACGCACGCTTACACGCGCACACTCAAACTGTGTGTGTGTGTGTGTGTGTGTGTGTGTGTGTGTGTGTGTGTGTGTGTGTGTGTGTGTGTGTGTGTGTGTGTGTCAGTATAGAGTGTGGAGATGCAAATCTGATCTTTATTTTACAAAATTGTTAAAATGCTTTTAATCAATGGATTGGGACCAGTTATGGATAATGTCTTTTCTGACGAGCTTCAAACTTTCACTGTTGATGGCCTTTATAAAACTAAATCTTAACTTTCACTTTGCTATATGCAAATTTAAATTTGAAATTTTATTTAATTGCTTTCATGTGCTAACTAGAATGCTTCTTCTGGTCGGCTTGAAACTCTTAACCGCCTGGTGTATCTTAACTGGAAATCTTTCGTTTCGAATCAGTTTTTCCTTTATTATTGTAGAAAGTTTTAAACAGGATATAAATGGAAAAAAATATACCAGTGAAATGTTGAAAAGTTGCGTTTTACAGTAATTTTTTATTTTCACAAGAGAGCCTTCATTACCACTGATGCCAGAGCCAGCACTCCCTTACCTACAGTCTTCTTGCCTTCACTGATGCCAGAGCAGCACTCCCTTACCTACAGTCTTCTTGCCTTCACTGATGCCAGAGCA
This sequence comes from Cherax quadricarinatus, assembly GCF_038502225.1. Classification (NCBI taxonomy): domain Eukaryota; kingdom Metazoa; phylum Arthropoda; class Malacostraca; order Decapoda; family Parastacidae; genus Cherax; species Cherax quadricarinatus. Next base: position 58,667,426 of record NC_091295.1, on the reverse strand, counting down.
GCACTCCCTTACCTACAGTCTTCTTGCCTTCACTGATGCCAGAGCAGCACTCCCTTACCTACAGTCTTCTTGCCTTCACTGATGCCAGAGCCAGCACTCCCTTACCTACAGTCTTCTTGCCTTCACTGATGCCAGAGCAGCACTCCCTTACCTACAGTCTTCTTGCCTTCACTGATGCCAGAGCCAGCACTCCCTTACCTACAGTCTTCTTGCCTTCACTGATGCCCTTACCTACAGTCTTCTTGCCTTCACTGATGCCAGAGCAGCACTCCCTTACCTACAGTCTTCTTGCCTTCACTGATGCCCTTACCTACAGTCTTCTTGCCTTCACTGATGCCAGAGCAGCACTCCCTTACCTACAGTCTTCTTGCCTTCACTGATGCCCTTACCTACAGTCTTCTTGCCTTCACTGATGCCAGAGCAGCACTCCCTTACCTACAGTCTTCTTGCCTTCACTGATGCCCTTACCTACAGTCTTCTTGCCTTCACTGATGCCAGAGCAGCACTCCCTTACCTACAGTCTTCTTGCCTTCACTGATGCCCTTACCTACAGTCTTCTTGCCTTCACTGATGCCAGAGCCAGCACTCCCTTACCTACAGTCTTCTTGCCTTCACTGATGCCCTTACCTACAGTCTTCTTGCCTTCACTGATGCCAGAGCCAGCACTCCCTTACCTACAGTCTTCTTGCCTTCACTGATGCCCTTACCTACAGTCTTCTTGCCTTCACTGATGCCAGAGCAGCACTCCCTTACCTACAGTCTTCTTGCCTTCAGCCAACTTCTTGCCTTCAGCCAACTTCTTGCCTTCAGCCAACTTCTTGCCTTCAGCCAACTTCTTGCCTTCAGCCAACTTCTTGCTTTCAGCCAACTTCTTGTCTTCGGCAAACTTCTTGTCTTCAGCCAACTTCTTGGTTTCGGCAAACTTCCTGCCTTCGGCAAACTTCCTGCCTTCGGCAAACTTCCTGCCTTCGACAAACTTCCTGCCTTCGACAAACTTCCTGCCTTCGACAAACTTCCTGCCTTCGACAAACTTCCTGCCTTCGACAAACTTCCTGCCTTCGACAAACTTCCTGCCTTCGACAAACTTCCTGCCTTCGACAAACTTCCTGCCTTCGACAAACTTCCTGCCTTCGACAAACTTCCTGCCTTCGACAAACTTTCTGCCTTCGACAAACTTTCTGCCTTCGACAAACTTCCTGCCTTCGGCAAACTTCCTGCTTTCGACAAACTTCCTGCCTTCGACAAACTTCCTGCCTTCGACAAACTTCCTGCCTTCGACAAACTTCCTGCCTTCGACAAACTTCCTGCCTTCGACAAACTTCCTGCCTTCGACAAACTTCCTGCCTTCGACAAACTTCCTGCCTTCGGCAAACTTCCTGCTTTCGGCAAACTTCCTGCCTTCGAAAAACTTCCTGCCTTCGGCAAACTTCTTGTCTTCAGCAAACTTCTTGTCTTCGGCAAACTTCTTGTCTTCAGCCAACTTCTTGCCTTCGGCAAACATTTTGCCTTCGGCAAACTTCTTGCCTTCGGCAAACTTTTTGTCTTCGGCAAACTTCTTGTCTTCGGCAAACTTCTTACCTTCAGCCAACTTCTTACCTTCAGCCAACTTCTTGCCTTCAGCCAACTTCTTGCCTTCGGCAAACTTCTTGCCTTCGGCAAACTTCTTGCCTTCAACTAACTTCCTCCAAGGCTTTCATTTATAGCTACAAATCTGGCTTAAGCCTCGTCATAGGTTTCAGTCTCCCAGGTGCGGGTTATTTGTGTATTTTGTACAGAATATCTTACCCGATCGAGCTCAGGTATTTAAGCCTGATGAAGTATCTCCTTCACATATTTTTATATTTTCAAAAAAGTATTTAATTTTAAAATAGTCATTCAACAGCGGTATCCTTAATCTTCCTTATGTACTCTCATGTGTATTTCAAGATTTATTTCTGGTAAACTATATAGGACACTGAACACAGTTGGTGAAGGTTGGTGGAGCACTAGACCAGTGCGGGCGCAATCTCCTCAGTGTTATATATATCATTCTCGAATCTGGTTTCTGTGGGATGGCTTTTAGAAAGGTTTTTTTTATTGGTTTCAAAATTTCAACACTGGTTTAAGTGCCATGTTGCCACTTTTTAATCAGAAAATGGAAACGACGTGAAACGACTGGAATATACCTCGTCCAGGCGGGTGCCTTGATGCTGGTGACTTGATGCTGGTGCCTTGATGCTGGAGCCTTGATGTTGGTGCCTTGATGCTGATGCCTTGATGCTGGTGCCTTGATGTTGGTGCCTTGATGATGGTGCCTTGATGGTGCCTTGATGCTAGAGCCTTGATGCTGATACCTTGATGCTGGTGCCTTGATGTTGGTGCCTTGATGCTGGTGCCATGATGCTGGTGCCTTGATGCTGGTGCCTTATGCTGGTGCCTTGATGGTGCCTTGGTGCTGGTGCCTTGATGGTGCCTTGATGATGCCTTGATGATGGTGCCTTGATGGTGCCTTGATGTTGGAGCCTTGATGCTGGTGCCTTGATGCTGGTGCCTTGATGCTGGTGCCTTGATGCTGGTGCCTTGATGCTGGTGCCCTGATGCTGGAGCCTTGTTGCTGGAGCCTTGATGCTGGAGCCTTGATGCTGGTGCCTTGATGCTGGTGCCAGGCTCTTGATCCAAAGAAATGGGCTTGAACTTTTCTTGGGTCGAATTTAAATGAAGACTCCGTTTCCCCAGCTGTTACAAGACGGGTTTAGCGTAAAATAAAGACATTTCTGAAAGGCATCAGTCTTTTATGTGTGAAACATCGCATGAAATGGATGGGAAGTTTCACACGTTTATGATGTTTAGTTGCATTGTTTCTAACTGTGCAAAAACTCTGGAATGCATCAACCGTCCTGCTTCAAACTTTCACTTACAATGTGTCTTCCTTAAACGAAGTTTCTCCTGTAGGATTTAACGTTCCATCTTTATTAACTAATTTGATTTCCGTGAAATAACTGTTGAATGTCTCTTCTGGTCAAAAAATAAGACAGTGTTTGGACTGGCTTATCTTGGGTTAAATCAACAAAATGTGTTTTTGTATGCATTTAACTTGTGAGGAAATGGTCTGGTGATACCGACAAGGTGTGGAATTAGAGGAAACGTTTCGCCAAGAGTGGCTTCTTCAGTCCTAAGAAGCCACTCGTGGCGAAACGTTTCCTCTAATAAATGTCCTGAACTGTGCATAAGTGTCTTTTTCCACATTTAACTTGTCTTTCAACGTCATTGCAAAATCTAATTTTATGTACCCAAAGCCTAAATATAACTTATTTGCTTAAATCTTAAACCTTCGTCAGTCTTAGAGAAGAGTTTGAATTGATTCTGGTCTGTTTAGGCCATAATTTGCCTTTTTATGAAAGAAATTGGAAATATCTTTTTCATGCGATAATGCAACGACAGATCGGCTTCAGATTTAACGCTCTGACGTGTTTTAGAAAGTTGATCTCTTAGATAACGAAATAATGTTTCTTCCTTTTAACTTCAAAGCTGGTATTTCGTAAAAAAAAATATTTACAAAGTGACTTTGTAAGTGGTCCAAGACGGACCGAAACATCATCAAAAGCTTCTCTCTCCTGTGTGTTTCATTCCAGTCACGGTGTTGTCCATTTTTGTTTTCTCTGGTGTTTCGTATTGGAAGGCTTGAGTTTCTTTTAGGCTGTGTATTTCCTAACTTATCATCACTATACAAGTAACTGGGATACTAGTTCCCAAATGACAACTTGTGAATGACTCTTCTGATCAGCTTCAAATCTATAATGGAAATATTTAACAGCATTAGAAACATATGCTGCACTCCACGCTATTGTTATCGCGTGCGCTGAGGTACCAGGAGCTCGTGTTATCCAACTTAGGGATATCTTTGTCGGTTCGAGCAGCTACCGAAATACATCTAGTTTTCCTTGTGGTAGAAGAGTGTGGCGCAGGAGATTTGTGGTCGCAAGCTGAGAACTTAGTTAAGTATGTTTATTAAGGCACAGGTATACATATATACAACTATCCTAAATATTGTAAATTACCTAGGATAACCCAGAAAGTCAGTAACTTATTTACAATGAGGTCCTTGACTTATTTTTCTAGATGTTCAGCCTGCGTTATTTTTTATGATGTTCAGGTGTATCAGAGGATGTCACATTACTGATGGATATATCAACTTTTTGATCAATCATAATCTTTCCCTGGGAAGATGACTCAACATCCTTGGCCTAGGAAACTCATCTTTGTGAATGCGGCGACACACTATTGCAAGGCTCTGTTGGATGTGCTCTGTTCACGGATCATATAGGTTTTAGTGTTGATCACTCGGTTTTTCTTTCTCAGGTAAGACAAGTTTGACCATACTGTACAGCTGGCGCTTCATCGAGTCTGGCCTTGATAGTCTCTCCACCATGTAGTACATGTACGCCCTTCCTCCTGACTCTATCATTCAATCTAGTGTTTGGAACTCAGAGAAGTTGGATTTTGTTGTCAGTGAGAAGGGCACGGACGGATACTCCGGTACTGGACGTATCATCATCTAGTAGAGAAGTTTCATGATGTACGGCTGGGGACTCTCTGAATCAGTAAGGCTGGTAGAGAGAAGCGTCTGGGAATTATATATTATACGACGTTGGAGTTGTATCGGTACTGAAATATCGCATACTGATATTTGTATTATATGGTATAAAATCAGACAAGTATCTTTACAATAATGGTATACAATACCGACAATACTGTCTTAGAGTAACACCTCTGTAATGAACTGAAAGTCACTCGTTGACTCAATGTCTTCATACAAAGGACACCCAGGTGTTGCACGGGTATCTAATTTATTTAGTTCCTCATATAGCAGAAAAGCTAAGGGTATATCGTATGCCTATATTGGGAATATATTATCAGGGGAAATCCGGAAGACTGTAACTGAAGATTGTAATGCATAACATACACTATATAGTGTAATACACCTTGTAGTATATCGTAATATATGCACATTGTTTTTGTTATACTAAAATTTGAAGTATAACTTATATTCAAGTCCTAAGTATGATGCGTGAGTCAAATTTTTGATACACTAAGCGTAGCAAATCCGATGGTGAGTCTGTCTGTCTGTCTCTCTCTCTCTCTCTCTCTCTCTCTCTCTCTCTCTCTCTCTCTCTCTCTCTCTCAGTGACCTAGTGATGTATGAATGAGATTCTCTCCCTCAGAGAGGGAAGGAAACATGAACCAATATCAGGTGAGATGAAACTTAATCTTTTCTATACTCACGAGATTCATATTTTGGCCAGGAAAGTTTCTCCTTATCTTGTGTGTGTGTGTGTGTGTGTGTGTGTGTGTGTGTGTGTGTGTGTACTCACCTAGTTGTGGTTGCAGGGGTCGATTCACAGCTCCTGGCCCCGCCTCTTCACTGGTCGCTAATACGTAACTCTCCTTGCTCCATGAGCTTTATCATGCCTCTTCGTAAAGCTATGTGTGGATCCTGCCTCCATTACATCACTTTCCAGACTATTGCACTTCCTGACAACTCTGTGACTGAAGAAATACTTCCTAACATCCCTGTGACTCATCTGAATCTTCAGCTTCCAGTTGTGGCCCGTTGTTTCTATGTCCCATCTCTGGAACATCCTGTCTCCGTCCATCTTATCGATTCCTCTCAGTGTTTTATATGTCATCATATCATCCCCGTCTCTCCTGTCCTCCAGTGCTTGTGTGTGTGTGTGTGTGTGTGTATTCACCCATTTGTGGTTGCAGGGGTAGAGTCATAGCTCCTGGCCCCGCCTTTTCACTGATTGCTACTAGGTTCTCTCTCTTCCTGCTGAAAGAGCTTCATCAAACCTCGTCTTAAAACTATGTATGGTTCCTGCCTCTACGTCACTTTCTAGGCTATTCCACTTCCTGACAACTTTATGACTGAAGAAATACTTCTTAACATCCCCTTGACTCATAGGAGTCTTCAACTTCCAATTGTGACCTCTTGTTACTGTATCCCCTCTCTGGAACATCCTGTTTTTGTTCACCTTGTCAATTCCCCTGACCCTCCTGTCTTCCAGTGTCGTCAGTGTCTTCGTAGAACAATCCCCTTAGCTCTGGGACTACTCTTGTTGCAAACCTTTGCACTTTTTCTAGTTTCTTGACGTGCTTGACAAGATGTGGATTCGAAATTGGTGCTGCATACTCCAATATGGGCCTGACGTACACGGTGTACAGTGTCTTGAACGTAGGTGTGTGTGTGTTTGAACTCGAGTAGGAAATCAGTTGCACTGTTTATTTAGACGTCTTAGCCAACAATTCATCCAACATCCTCTAGTTTGAAGATTTATTTGACTCCGTCATTCCTGGTCTCATCACAGCACTATGACTAAGGCGTTCTAATAGGATTTGTTTCTCATACCCTAGGGGATATGCATCTCTTTTCAGAAGAATACTGTCATACCATTATCGAAATATTCTCCAAACGTCACTTTCCTAATCTTCCATACAAGACTTCAGAAGAAGTGCCACTAAATTTCGCTTGTTATAATAAGGTTAGGTAAGTTTTCTAAGGCTCTTTTCTTACAAAATTATTAATTTTACATTAATATAATGAAAAATATATATCTTTAAACGTATAAGAGAAAATTTTAGAAAGGACTAAATTTTAAATGAGTTCTTGCTAATTGACCGGTTTTACCTATTCAGCACGACATCACCACCATCATATCTTCCACTATCAAAAACATTACTTGAGCCCACAAGTGTGACTTCTTGAAGAATAAGGATAAAGCCATGGATAGTAAGGGACCAAGACATGCATAGGAGGGCACAAATATTTATTTTACCAGCAAAACTTTAAATACGTGTCAATTATAATACACCATCACCTCATGAAATGGGCTGAGGCAAAACTAGCTATTTCAGAAATAAACGAGAGACCGACAGTGGTGTTTATAATAAGACCTAATCAACATTACAGACACCACCAGACAGAACCTCTCGCCAACTGCGTCACCTAACGTAATGTCACTTTACATTCTCTCTTCACCTACACTGGTATCCTTTATCTTGCATGCCATTTCATGTACTGGTATGGAAGTGAAGCAGCTGCTGACAGAGGTTACCATATTACTTGCGTCTTACGCATCTGCTCGAACGAAACGCCCGTAGCTACTGAGTCATGTGTCAGATAAGGCTGACACATTTCATTCCTTGTACGAATCACATCCTGTTTATTGAAATATGACAGGTTAATATACCTAGCTTGTGTTCCCGCTATGTGACTGTCATCCTGAGTATGATGGTAGTACATCTCTTCTGCATGACCCTTGTCGGCTTAGCGCTGTATTATTTGAGTACACCGCTTGATGATCCCCGGTTGTGTTTAATTAAAAAGTGTTGTTGAAACTTGATTTTAATGTATGTATATTACTGCAAGGTAATGTTGTGTCTGGTGCTATTGTCGGGTGTATCTGGCTAGTTTGTTGATGTCTGAGTGTTCACTGCTCCCTTCACACCTACACCCGTACTCATACCTACACCAGTACTCACACCTACCAAAATTGCTCACACCAACACTTGTACTCGTCTCACACCTGCACTCGTACTCATACCTACAACCTGTACTCGCATCTGTAATAGTACTCAGACGCTTCTACTTAAATCATCTGCTAGAAAAATAATGGGATGGATAACAACCTTCAAACCTAAGGACGCAAAGCCCACGATGATTCTCTTCAAATCGCTTGTTCTCCCTAGGCCGGAATAATGCTGTACACTAACGGCGCTTTTCAAGGCAGGTGAAACTGCTGACGTGGAGAGTGTAGAGAGAGCCTTCACGGCACACACAAGTACGATGAAACATCTATATTACTGGGAACAATTGAAGTTCCTTGACTTGTGTTTCCTGGAACGCTGGCGGGAAAGATGCCTGATAATATACACCTAGAAAATCCTAGAGTGATTAGTATCAAATTTGCACACGAAAATCACTCCCTACGATAGCAAAAGACTCGGCAGACGATGCAACATCCCCCAGATGAAAAGCAGAGGCGCCATGTGCGCTAAGGGAAAATATTGTAAGTGTCAGGGGCCCAAGACTTTAACTGTCTCCCAGCAAACATAAGGGGGATTACCAATAGATCCTTGTTTGTCTTCAAGAAAGTGCTGGACAGGCACCTAGAGTCAGTATCTGACCAGCTGAGCTGTGGTTCGTACGCCAGTCTACGTGCGGCCAGCAGTAACAGCCTGGTTGATCAGACCCTAATCCACCGCGAGGCTTGGTCACAGACCGGGCCGCGGGGGCGTTGATCCTTGAAACCCTCTCCAGGTATAGAAAAGTACTCACACCACCAATACTCACACCTACTAAAGTACTCGGATTTAACCCATACCTACACCAGTACTCCAATCTACACTCACACTTGTACTCATTCTTGCATTCATACGCCTGTGCTCTCACCTACATCTGTGCCTACACTTGTACTCATACATGTACTCAGACTTGTACCCTCACACTGTTCAGGATGAGGATGAAACTGGCTACAAATCCATCCTGTGGACACTGCTTCCTTCTTGCTTGAAATCAGTTAAAGAGAGAGTTTCAGGAAAATAAAGAATTAACACTGCAGAAGGCCTACTGAACCACGCTAGACAGGTTACTGAGTGTGCTTAAGATGTTGCAAAGAGAAAATGATGGTACAACCAGATTTTAATGTACATGAGAGACGTTGTCCAAGTGCTATACCTGACACAGTATCGACAGACTGATATTTGCGAAATTTAAAGGCTCGATTATTATTATAATCAAGGGGGAAGCGCTAAACCCGTAGGATTATACAGCACCTGGGGGGAGGGGGATGTGGAAGGTATTCAGGCTTAATTCGGGGAACTGGAGCACAGATCCAATTCCCTAAATCAAGATCCCCTCACCATCATCAAGAAACCTTCATTGAGGGGCTTAAGGAAGCGCTAAACCCGTATGATTATACAGCACCTGGGGGGAGGGGGATGTGGAAGGTATTCAGGCTTAATTCGGGGAACTGGAGCACAGATCCAATTCCCTAAATCAAGAGCCCCTCACCATCATCAAGGAACCTTCATTGAGGGGTTTAAATGCTCGAAAGAATGGTGGAGAGAGGAACCTGCGCTCCTGCGCAAGTGCGTAACAACCAATCAATTGCGGCGCATTAATTGCTGTAGCTGCACAGAGTCCCTATATAATTGTTGCTGTATATTCGTTCTATTTCTTACGTTCCTATTGGCTACGAGTATATTACCATTAAGGCTATATTAATGCTATTTTGATTGCTAGTTGCTGGCAGTAGCGAGGTACCTTGATGCTGGCGATGGGCTTTTGTTCTGTTGAAATGGTGATAATATATCCTTGAAATAAATCACGTTACCTTTCATTCACTATGTGCTGTACGACTCCTGTGGATTTAGCGCTTTCAAACGAATTTGAAAACTAGGCATCTTCGGAAAGGTGCCTTACAGTGCTTGTCTGACTTACGTTTAACAGATATCCCGCACATAGGAGAGAGAAGCTTACAACGACGTTTCGGTCCGACTTGGTATGACTTTATAAATGGTCCAAGTTGGACCGAAGCGCCGTCGTAAGCGCCTCTCTCCTATGTGCGGGTTATTATGTATTGTTCCAGTCACGGTATTGTGCCTCTTTCTTCTGATTTATTTTCTTCTTGGGAAAAAATAATAATAATGACGTCTGTGCCACTTCTTGGTATCTTTGTTAAGGTTTTGCCAGCTAATGACTTTATCAATACAATACAGAAGACTGAAGAGGTAGAAGATGAGGTAATCAGTCCTTCAGCCTATGAATAGGGACTGATTATATTAATGTTGATAGAATTACCGACAGTATGTTAGGTGAAAGGACACAAGTGCAACTAATGTGACATTTTATGTGGCAACGTTTCGCTCTCCAGGAGCTTTATCAAGCTGTTACGTCTTATAAGAAGGTTGGTATTGTAATGGAATGTGTAGGGATCAATTTTCCATTTTTTTTTAGAATTGTGTGTTATTTACATTGTAATCTCGTCAGTTGATGCATCTCCTGAGGAACGTACTCTACACGTTTAGGCTGTGTTGGGGCAAATTTTCCAATATACTATCGGTTCAGTGTGTTATTATTTGAAACCTAAGTTGGCTTTGTACCGTAGGCTTCAATTTGCAATTGTTATTTGTAAACCTTCTGGAGAGTCCTACTTTCCTCAAGAAATAAAAAATTTTGTCATCAAGCTGAAACATGAGAGGGAACGTAATTATGGTTTAAAACTACACATAAAATTTGAAGATTGAGACACTTATGCAGCATATGGGAATCTTTATTCAGGAAACGTTTCGCCACACAGTGGCGTTTCCTGAATAGAGATTCCCATATGCTGCATAAGTGTCTCAATCTTCAACTTGTCGGTTTTTCAAACCATTCATCACACATAAAATTTGTTATGTAATTTCCTTAAGCTGAGTAGATAATAATTGTCAAATTTGCAACAAATTTTAAAAGTTAAGCCTAAATGAAAAGTTAGCCACCATCTTTAACAACGCCATCTTGTACACGTATAGTATACAATATTTTGTCAGGCATAAGAGAAAAAGCTTGTGGTAGTCTATTGGCTTCCATGATATAAACTTGAGGCCAGTCTTCTTGAAAACCAGTCTTCCACTAATATTGTCACTACTAAGACTGCTGCTGATCCTGCAGCTGCTGCTACCACCAGATAAACCATTGTACTATCATTCTTTGCAGACGATCTTAGAATGTACACGGGTGGCATCCATAGAAGACTCAAGGAGCTTCGAGGCTGACATCAGTTAAGTCTTTCAGTGGGCCATTTTAGTTACTACGTTAGGGAAGAGTGGAGGAAGTAAAAAGATCGAAGAACAAAACAAACTCAAATCATTCAATAGAGCGTAAGTCTGAGGTGAAAATGTAAGATCTCATATTCAGGGATCAAAACAATGTTGTCATTGTAGCTGCAAGAAAAATGACATGCTAGATAACAAGATCTTTTAAAACAAGAGGTGCAAAGCTAATGATAATACTCTTCAAGTCACTTATTCTCTCATGGTTTAAATATTGCGGTATACTAACCTTCGAGGCAGGTGAAATTGCAGAACTCGAAAATGTACGAAGAACCTTCATAGCCAGTATAAACTCAGTCAAGCACTTAAATTACAGGGATTACCTGAAGTTCTTGAGATGCAGTAGTAAGATACATAATAATCTACACCTGGAAGGTACTAGAAGAACTGGTCCCAGGCTGCACACCGAAACCGCTCCACACAACAAGAGGCTTGGCAGATAGTGAAGGATACCTCTGGTGAAAGTAGAGGATGAATGAGCACACACAGAGAACGCATTAAGTGATCACTGCTTTTCAGCACCTTTTCTTTATGCACAAGAGAGATTACCAACAGACCCTTAGCTGTCTTCAAGGGGGAACCCGACAAATTCCTAAAATCAGTTCTTGATCAGCCGGATTGTGGTGCATACGTTGGATTGCGGGTGGCGGGTACTAACAGTTAATCAGGCCAACAACCAGGTAGCCTGGCCTGGGACCGGGCTGCGTGGGCAGTGACTTCCGGAAGCAACTACAGGTAACCTGTGGATAACCCCCACCACCAGTTCCTTTCCCCTTCCCCCCTCCCCCACAAGCCACCACCACCCATCACCACCACCCATCACCACCACCCATCACCACCACCCATCACCACCACCCATCACCACCACCAACACCACCACCACCCACCACCACCTACTACTTCTACTGCTGCTGCTACTACTACCACCACTACTACTACTACCACCCCTACTACTACTACTACTACTACTACTGCTGCTGCTGCTGCTGCTACTACTATTACTACTATTACTATTACTACTATTACTATTACTACTATTACTAGCCTACGCCAGGCACAAGACTTGTGAAAAAGTATTGAGGGTAAATTTAATTTCAAGATGGTGAAGACTGAAGTATCTGAACACTGTAACACCCGTCCACTACTTGGCAGAGAAGAACTGCGGTGGGCCAGCTGGCCAAAGCTGGGAAACAACAGACACTGGAAAGTCAGAAAACAGAGAAAGCAAGGAAAAGGCAGCAGACAGGTCAAGAGAAAAGAATAGGAGACAGAGGTGAGGCAAAGTCACGAGTGTTCTACAATTAGAGCATTTGACACTGCACCAAGGAAGATAGGCATCCACAAAAGCAATACAATGACTAAGATTCATTTTAGGAAAGTTTTATATAAAGGATACCTTGATAAAGCAGCATCTTTGAAGGCTAAAAGGGTGGAAGACCAGTTAAAGGGATGGCGGTAATCACTGACTTGACAGAAAAACAAAAGACGTTGTTGGTGTCGGTTAGGTGAACACAGCGTTTGTGATCTTTAAGTCATTCAGAAAGGGAGTAACCAGTTTCGCCAAAGTACTGAAGCGAACAAGAGGAGCAGGAAATCGAATAGACACCAGAAGCATCAGTGACACGAGAAGTATGAACGAAATAACTGCGAAGGGTATTAGCATGAGGAAACACAATTTTGATATCTAGAGGACAAAGGATGCTGGTAAATTTTTGAAGATTAGAAATGAAGTGAAGGCAAAGAACGGCAGATGCTACAGAAGAAGGGAAAAGAGAAAGTTCGTTTAGCATGAGAGTACTTAGAGTTTATGAAAAACGTAAAGATAGCCAAGGGAAGAGAAAGAGCGGGTGAGGGGTCAGAGACGCGGAGGGTACAGAGGAAGAGAGAAACAGGATCGCTTTTCTTGAGGAAAGGAACATAAGAAAGGTAGCGAATGTTCATCCCACATTACGTAAACCTGACATTCCTATTCAACCCATTATTTTATCTAGAGGTTTTGTTTCTTATTCTTTTATTTTCTGGCTGGCATGAACACTCACGTTCAAGGAATGTGTTCAGTCACATCCGACCTGTAAGATGCCAAACGTTAATTTCGTTTAGGTTACAATATCAATGCTTGTGGGATTTTTCTAATTCTATAATAATCATCCTTTTGGCTGTTGTGCCTGTGCGCACTTCCAGTACCTTCTCACCTCTCCCTCTCTCTCCCTCTCTCACTCCAGTGAACGCGGTCCTCTGGGAACGTATTCGCGTGGAAACCCTCCTCTTTTCTGCAATTTTGCAAGCTCCTGATGTGTTGATTGCAACACGAAATATCTAGAGCTATCATTCTACTCACAACACACATTTCAGAGCTAGTGTGCCTGGAACACTGGAATACTTCAAGGTACGTACTGTTGATACACAGGGATCATTCACGTCCAGATCCTGTCAATTTAGATATTCTACCCACTTTCAAATTATAATAAATCATACATAATACATATTCCTATCACAACTTCAGAAATATAAAGAATGAAATACAAGTTATACTCAGTTAAAGAAAAAGCTATATTGAGCTTTAAAGCATTACTAATAAGGCCGGTGAAGGGCTACTTCGTCTCCCTATCTCCACTGATACTTTCTCCTGTTCACCTTCCTGTGGACCTTTTCTTTTTCTTTTCAAGGTAAATCTTATTCTCGAACCTTGTGTTGCTATGGGATCGTCCTTTTCCCATGACGTTGGTAATCTTCACAGGTGGTATTTCGAAACTGCTCTACTGAACTACTCTTTGGGTACGTCGTTCTCTGGTTTCGTTATGTAGACGATGTCTCGGCTCATTAACCATAAGACACTATCTCCTCTCTCTTCAACCTTCATGCTCTTCACATGATCTCTTACAAAATTTAAAGATGAATGGATTTAATTCTTCGTTTCATTGCGTTGATGGTCTTGTCCACAGGAATAGGTATAAAGATTGTCAAGAAACAAGATAAATGTTTCCTCCAGCTTTTGGTCAGCCGACTGAGGACTTCCGCTGGCTTACCGATCCACCTCTTTAAAAATCATGAGTTATGATTATAACCATTGAAGTTTTTAGTTCTCAACTGGGCACAGGTTTGTGGAGCTGCTAATGCTGCTGCTGCTGCAGCAGCAGCAGCAAAAGAAAATAAACTATGCAAAGGTATGTTTCTTTGGCTAAGAACATATGTCAGATGCGTGGTGTATGTTTATACTGTACTGCATATTAAATAAAGCTTACTGATTCATTTACTACTACTAATTCTATTATCACTCTTATCCTTGCCCACTACAGTATGATCTGATCTTCTCACCTTTTCTCGCCTCTGTTGTGACTTGACAATGATGCAGGAAGGACTGAATCATCATGAAGGACAAGATTAACAGAGTGCATCTCTAACGTGTCTGATTAGCTTATTCAAAAGCGATTAGTGGATAAAGATTAACGACGACTGGATCACCAACGATCCTAGCATCAGCAGCAGCAAGATTAACGACGGCTGGATCACCAACGATCCTAGCATCAGCAGCAGCAAGATTAACGACGGCTGGATCATCAACGCTCCTAGCATCAGCAGCAGCAAGATTAACGACGGCTGGATCACCAACGATCCTAGCATCAGCAGCAGCAAGATTAACGACGGCTGGATCATCAACGATCCTACCATCATCAGCAGCAAGATTAACGACGACTGGATCGCCAACGATCTTAGCATCATCAGCAGCAAGATTAACGACAACTGGATCATCAACGCTCCTAGCATCATCAGCAGTAAGATTAACGAAGACTGGATCACCAGCGCTAAACTTTGTTGCCTCATTTATCCTGGAAAGTCAAAAATTCAATACTGTTAATTTTGGAATGCAAATTGGAACTCTTAAGTTTTTAAGAGTTTTTCCTGCAGATTTCAATTCCAAGTCTCGTGAGGAATTACACACAAGAGTTAGGTTATGCGCATCACAAACAGATTACGAGAGCTAGATCTAATTTGTCTCTGACAATGAAAATTGTCTCATTATCTCTCTTTTGCTTCATTGGTTTTGGGTTATTCTTCATTTGCTATTGTTCATTGTTGTTAGTTTAAGTTTTTGTGATTTTTCCTCCCCTTTCGCATGAAGCGGATTCACGACAGACCAAGAGCCGAGACTCCTGTAAACACTGTCAGGTGAGTACTGCAAAAGGGAAGACAGCTGAGATTGAGTTACGAGTCTTCCTCCAGTACCAAGGCTTCCCTTGATGAAAGGAAATTAGCGGTAATATTTTGACCAACTGACCATCTGGGGACAGATTGGCCATCTGGTCCCAAGGGGCTTATTGGCCATCTGTTCCCGAGGGGCTCATTGGCCATTTGGTCCCTAGGGGCTCATTGACCATCTGGCCCCGAGGGACACATTGTATCACACTGGCAACATACACAATGCAGACGTCGTAATATACCAGACTCATGTTGGAGTAGAGAGGCGAGAGCTAGAAGACAACCAGTTCTGAATTATTAGTATTAAGTGAGAGAGTGAGAGGGAAAAAGAGAGTGAGAGGGAGTGAGAAGGAGAGAGGGAGGGAGTGAGACGGAGAGAGGGAGGGAGGGAGGGAGAGGGAGGGAGGAATGGAGGGAGAGGGAGGGAGGAATGGAGGGAGAGGGAGGGAGTGAGAGGGAGGGAGGGAGTGAGTGAGGGAGGGAGGGAGGGAGGGAGGGAGGAAGGGAGTGAGAGGGAGGGAGGAAGGGAGTGAGAGGGAGGAAGGGAGTGAGAGGGAGGGAGGGAGTGAGAGGGAAGGAGAGAGAGAGGGGGAAAGGGGGAGAGAGAGAGGGGGAGAGAGGGAGGGAATCCTTAACCTGTAAGTAGCTCGTCAATAAAGCTAGAGATCCTTAACCTAACCTTGTCAAACCCTGTGTAAAAAAAAAAAAAGCCTGGAGCTACAAGAGGAAGGTTCAGAAGTACTACCTCAGGGACTCCTCTCCAAAGGTCAAGACTGCCTTCATGGGCTGTGTTGTAAAGTCTCAGCTAAAATAATCCTTCACAAGGAAGCACTTCATGAGCTCCTCAAATCATTAGATAATCTTCAAGCTATTGTAGAAGGCCAGTGCAAGCCTATATCAAGTGACATAGCTGCTCATCTGATGGTGACATTATTGACAAAGACTGGAAGTCCCACACTGAGCTTAACTCAGGGGTAAATAACTGGTGGAATTCTGTCATCACTAAGGCTCCACAGTTAGAGCTCAAAACACTGCATTTGGGAATTCTAACACAATTCCTCTGACCACTACAGAGGGAACAGATCCTCTTCCCAGCAACGAAGCAAGCCTTGGCTCTGTCAGTTCTCCTACACCTGACATCATTGCTTCAGCACCTGCAAGTACACTAGGCAGTCATACTATCTCTGATCCTACACCTGTCAGCACACCTGCCAACACTATTCCAAAATATGGGAGTGCTTCACCGGCAAGTACTGAGTTGGGATTTTCTCCTCCGAGATTGGTGCAGTTAATAATCAGGGAACTATCACTGCACCTGAGCACCTGCTGCGCCAAAGTACGAACATCTGTTAGAACTGTACAAGGGCGTGGTAGAGGACGTGGAAGAGGAAGACATCTACAGCCATCTCACCTTCCACCAACACAATCCCAGCGGCGAAACCTCTGGACAAATCAGCAGCGAAACACAGACGGTGCAGCAAATAGGAGTCCACCTTCCCAGGCACCTAGGCAGTGCTCTCGCTGTCACCGAAAGGGGCACACTAACAACTGCCTGCGAGATACCAGGTGCAATTACTTCCACAAGAAAGGACATCAGGAGGACCAGTGTCGGAAGAGAAAGGAACTTGACAGACAGGACCACCTGTTTAGAGACCTGTTCTCGAAACAAACAAGCAGGATCTCTGAACTGGTGAACACACATGTCACCCACTCAGCTACTCCTGTCTCAGCCTAGCAGGTGGTACTGTGCCTTACACAAGACCACAGACCTATATTCCTGCAGCTGCCTCGGTGCCCTACCACTCTCAAGGGCAGGCACCTTACAAGCCTTACACACCTACCACCTCAAGCTGAACACATCATGAGGAGCCAGTCTATCAGCATCCTGTCGGCCGACATTAGAGGTTTCATTACTAATATTGGAGAGCTCTCACACAGTTTTGTGAACACTCGACGTCCCTACATGATAGCTGTTGTTGAAACATTTTTGGACGACAGGACTCCAAAAAATTTTGCAAGAATTGCTGGCTACAACTCATGGATGAGAAGAGACAGGCAAGGGCAAGGTGGTGGTGTTGCTGTGTGCTTCTCTAAAAGTGTACATGCCTAGCACATTGATGTTGCCATCCCTACTCATCTTGAAATGATGTTCTTCAAGCTATGCATAAACACTAGTACCTCTGTACTACCATCTGCAATGTACATCAGTGGCAACATGCAGACCCCATCAATTTCCTAATGGAAAATGTGAACTCCCTTCTGCTCCAACACAACTGTCAACATGTTATAATTGTTGGTAACCTCAACCAACACCTTATACAGAGGGACTTTGAAGACCTTCTTGCGGTATTTGACACGAGAAACTGTTGATTTCCCTACTCACATCTCTGGCTCCTCCCCGGACCCAGTAGTGAGTGATCTGGCAGAAGGTATAGTTACTTGTCTACCCCTCGGCTATGTTGGATTGTCTGGCCACAAGGCTGTTTCTACGACACTTAAGATCCCAACAGAACGAGGTGAGGAGTCCACACGCACAACCTGACTTTGGAAAAGAGGTAATTGACCAGTCCTTTGCTCTGAGCTCGCCACCACCGATTGGAATGATCTTCTCCAAAGGGATGCTGACAACCAAGTGAAAGCCTTCACTGGACACATTCTTAATCTGCAACAAGAACACTTTCCTCACCGGCAATATGTGACGAAGCCTACAGATCAGCCTTGGTTTGGCTTTCGTTGTAGAGAGGCTGCTACTGCTAAGTACAAGATATGGCGAAGGTATAAGAGATATCTTACCACGTATAACAAGAACTTGCACAGGCAAGCCTGTAGGCATATGGGTGAAGTTCAAAAGTGGGCCATCGCTAAATGGGAGATGGACACAAGAAGAAAGCTAGCATCAGGTAGGGTAGGCTCCAAAACCTGGTGGTCCCTGGTCAGGGACAGACAAGGTTATCTGCCTGATGAACTCATTCCACCTTTAAATCGACAGGATGGGACCACCTCTTCTAGTAGTCAAGAGAAAGCGGACCTCTTTGCCGAACACTTTGCTACCAAAATGCAAGTTCCTGATCCAACAAGGGACCCTCCTTGGCTAGCTGCAAGAACTGTGTCAAAACTGTCAGTGGTGACAATAAGGCAGGAGGAGGTGCATTTCCTTCTTAAATCGCTTGACCAAGAAAAGGCTGTGGGCCCAGACAAATTGAGCCCAAGATTGCTGAGAAGATGTGCAGACCAGCTAGCAGCACCTATAACTCACATCTTTCAGCACTGCCTAGAACAGTGCAAATGGCCTCCTCTGTTCATAAAAAGAAGAGCAGAGCAGAAATCAGCAACTACAGACCAGTGTCACTCCTGTCAATCACTGGTAAGATCCTTGAGACAATAATCTTAAGACAAATGACAGTTTTTTGACTACCACTCACTACTTTGTGACCGTCAATATGGCTTCAGGAAAGGTTACTCTGCTGCTGATCTGTTGTTAAACCTCTCCACTAAATGGCACCAGTCACTGGATGAATTCAAAGTCAGATGTGTGGTAGCACTGGTCATTGCTGGTGCTTTTGACCGGGTGTGGAACCAGGGCCTCCTAGCAAAACTGCAAGCACTGGGAATTGCAAGCTCTGCGCTATGTCTCCTCAGTGATAACCTTCATGGTAGATCTTTTAGGGTAGTTCTCAATGGAACAGAATCAGCAAGACATCCTACTGAGGCAAGTGTTCCACAAGGAAGCGTGCTGGGATCATTGTTATGGAATGTCTACTTCAATGACCTTCATCTCATCCCAGAATCCCATGCATATGCAGACGACTGTACACAGACATTTACTTATCCTAAAGAAGACATGCCAGCTGCTCTAAGCTACATCAATCACCAGCTGAGAGCTATATCAGCTTGGGGAAACAGATGGCAAGTAACCATTGCACCTGAGAAAACACAAATGATGTTGAGAAATGGTTTACCAACTAAGGTTAAAGTTTAAATATATGGGGAACTTATCTTGGTAAGATAGCTCATTGCCTGCACAGCTGCCCCTGCAGGCGAGGTCTTGAGAAGCTGTCGTATCCACTTTGCAACGGGTTGTAAGAGAGTATATTATGTTAATAATAATTTACCCCTAGAGGGTGTTATGTCAGCATATATCATACACTGATTGCTGACAACACTTGTGTGGACTCAAAGGTCCACTTATCACCAGGGTTTATGATAAGTGACTAACTCGCAACTTATACTCAACTGTGCAGTCACTAGCAGTACATCACGAGTTAGTACACTTACCTGGGTATATGTATCTGACCCGTAGTTACGCCCGGATATCCGATGTGTTGATTGAAGAATAGTGTTCTTTGAAGAATGTCGCACTACACTCTGTTGGATCGCAACACTCGTTGTTACACTGTTCATCAATAATTGTTCACACCATAATGTCATTAAAGAAGCTGATCACACTTCTCTGTAAGTGTTTATTGAGATTCTTTTGTCAAAACGCGCAGACCAGTGTTCTTTGTTGATTATCCCGGCACGTCAATGTCTCTCTCAGTAGAGTCAAAAGTAATCTGACCTCACAGCATCCTACGCTGCTGCAATGCCCCTAGAACATAAAGGAAAAACTGACCTAGTACTTTTTGCTTCATTGCCAAACTTCCTCCATGAAGCAAAGCAGAATGCTTAATTCTTGCTATCTTAAGCATAGACAACAATGTACACTATCTTTACTATGGTAACAAAGTGGGAGCAGGATTTTCCTTAATTGTCCTGCTAAGGTAAGAGATGGACTGTCTCTTATTAAACTACACTTTGTAACACTGGATTCTTGCAAGGAGCGGCGGTCGCTTGACCACGTCACATACTCGTGTTGCATCTGGGATCAATTACTTGCTGTAACAGTAAACAAGATGTTTGCCCCTTCTGAGAGGGCTGGGCCCCTCAGGGCTGAAAGGGGCTGAAATGGGCTGGTACCCCCCTCCTGGAAAAAAATTCTCCACAAATGATGATTGTCTCTAGGCACCATGATGGTAATGCCAGTGCAGTAGTAAGTATGAATGGGAAGGTGTTGGTACCTTGGGAAGAAGTTGATATCCTTGGGGTGAAATTTGACTCCAAATTGACCAAGAAGAACCACGTTGTAAATCTTGCAAACAAAGCAGTCAGGAAGCTTGCAGCACTTCGCCATATCTGGCATCTTCTTGTCAGTAGGGGTTGCAAGATTCTGTATGAGGCACAAGTACGCTCACACCTTGAGTATGCTCCACTTTCTTGGTTTGCCTACCCCCCTCCTCTCATCTGCGACTGCTTGACAGATAGATCTGTCATTTCAGCAGAGCCTTCAACAAAGGAGGAATGTGGGTGGCCTTACTGTTATGTACAAAACCAATATTGTCAGAGTACCACACCTGAATCCACTTCGAGGACAGCGAGAAGCAAGCTTCTATACCACAAGACGGGCAGAAAGCAGCAACTTCACTCTGGCTGTACCCTTCTCCAGGACATCACTTCATCTGAGATCGTCTATCCCTAGGATGACTCGATTGTAGATGAATGGTTCACAGAACCGACACGTTGATAAATTAGACACATGTGCAACTCTTGGGTATATTTATTAAGGAAACGTTTCGCCACACAGTGGCTTCATCAGTCCATACAAAGGAGAAACTAGAAGAACAGGAGGAGAATGAGGTAATCAGTCCCTCAGCCTTGAGTCGATGTGGTCAGTCCATCAATCTTGAGTAGAATACGGCATATGAGCGGAGGAGGAGCTTATAAACCGTAGGTAAGAGAGGTGCAGCAGTCGAAGGTGGTGTCACATTTGCCCAGTGTGGAAGTAGGTCGTGTCTAATTTATCAACGTGTAGGTTCTGTGAACCATTCATCTACAATCCTGTCAGACACTGCAACTTCTTGGGATCTTAATACTAGGGAATTCTTCGCTTGCCTAACCCTTGGGCACGACCTACTTCCACATTGGGCAAATGTGACACCACCTTCGACTGCTGCACCTCTCTTACCTACGGTTTATAAGCTATTTCTCCGCTCATATGCCGTATTCTACTCAAGATTGATGGACTGACCACATCGACTCAAGGCTGAGGGACTGATTACCTCATTCTCCTCCTGTTCTTCTAGTTTCTCCTTTGTATGGACTGATGAAGCCACTGTGTGGCGAAACGTTTCCTTAATAAAGATACCCAAGAGTAGCACATGTGTTTAATTTATCAGGATGACTCGAGTATGGAACACATTCGTACAGCATTATGATGTCAAAGAGATTGTCAGTGGATCAAATGAAAATGCTGGCCCACAAATGGCTTCAACTTCATCCTGTTCCCTACTTACATGTTTCATATCAATAAAAATACTTGTATGTATCATAATAAACATGCTTTCAAGTGAGCTGATGTAGGTAACAGCTCTTAGCTTGTTAATGAAGCTAGGGATCCTTAAACTAACCTTGTCAAACCCTGTGTAAAAAAAAAAGAGAGAAGAGAAACACACACACACACACACACACACACACACACACCACACACACACACACACACACACACACACACACACACACACACACACACACACACACACACACACACACACACACACACACACACACACACACCTACACACACACCTACACACACACCTACACACACACCTACACACACCTACACCCACACACACACACCCACACACACCCACACACACACACACACACACCACACACACACCACACACACACCACACACACACCACACACACACACACCACACACACACACACCTACACACACACACACACCTACACACACACACACCTACACACACACACACCTACACACACCTACACACACACACACCTACACACACACACCTACACACACACACCTACACACACACACCTACACACACACACCTACACACACACACCTACACACACACACACCTACACACACACACCTACACACACACACCTACACACACACACCTACACACACACACACACACACACACACACACACACACACACACATCCAAACAGACAAACCTGAATCAGTGGGTAATATCTCTGAAATGTATGTCATGTACGTAATAATACGAGATTAATTCTTCACTGGCAGGAAAGAAATCTGACCCATGGGTTGAGCGATGACAGATTCCGTTTCATTATTCTAATCATTGTTTTTAATAATCTGTTGAATCAGCCAAGAAAAAGAATATTGGGTCGACTACATGTTTTCCAACGTAAGAGAACATGTGCGGACAAGAAAGTAGAGTGACATCAAGAGAAGAAATATCAAAGTGTGACCCACCGAGGCAAGGTGACCACCGAATCAAGGTTACCCACCGAAGCAGGGTGACCCACCGAGGCAGGGTGACCCACCGAGGCAGGGTGACCCACCGAGGCAGGGTGACCTACCGAGGCAGTGACCCACCGAGGCAGGGTGACCCACCGAGGCAGGGTGACCCACCGAGGCAGAGTGAACCACCGAGGCAAGGTGACCCATCGAGGCAGGGTGACCCACCGAGGCAGGGTGACCCACCGAGGCAAGGTGGCCTAAAAAAGAAAAACGAAAGTTTTTCTCTTTAAATTTAGTAATTTATACAAGAGGAGTTACTAGCCCCTTGCTCCCGGCATGTTAGTCGCCTCTAACAACACGCATTGGTTACGGAGGAAGAATTCTGTTCGACTTACCCATATAGATGAGGAAATAAAAAAGAACAAGAACTATTAGGAAAATTGAAGAAAAAACAGATGCGGTGTGTATATAAAATGCGTGTGGATGCATGTGTAGTGTGACCTAAGTGTAATTAGAAGTAGCAAGATATACCTGGTATCCCGCGTATATTTCACTGTTATCAGTGCTAATTGTCAGCCATCTTAATACTGCAGTTATCACTCTGCTGACCAATTTCCTGTTATTACGTATTTCATAATATCAAAATAATCCAAAGAATTTTTAGTCCCAGCTCTCATCATACACAAAAAGTCCCAGCAAACATGAGCCATGGAACGAGTATATCTATTAATTATACCAAAAGTTAGATGCTGGGTTCCTAAGCGATAGTTTTTATTAGTCAAAATTGGTAAGGTGACCCAGAGTCGAGGGGAAGACAGTAGATGAGAAATACACATGTGCGGTACTGGGATATATTATTGATGAACGTTTCTCCACGAATGGCTTCTTTATTAACGGCTTCTTCGTGGTAAAATATTTCCTCAATAAAATATCCTCATACTGCACATGTGTCTTACTTCATATTAGTCTGTATTTTCTACCATATATTATACAGCTGATGAGAACAAGATTAAAAAAAGAGAATAAAGACACTGGCAGCAGAGGATCATTTTTTTAAGACTACTTTTCGCCCAAGGCTGGACGAAACGTTTAATTAAAAAACGATCCTCTGTTATCAGTATCTCTATTCCCACTAATCGACTTTTGGCATTGTCTGTCTACAGACCATGCTATGATAAAACATACAAAATATTGAGGGGCGCTCATAAGGAACAGAATGATGTAGAACCTAAGTATGTAACTGAACCAGCGTTATTAGGTATATTTTCACCATTGGTGCAGTGAGACGCTTTAACACTTTAGATTTTTAGAAATTTAATAAATACCTGTCCAGCAGTCGATCAAAGATTACGATGAGCTGGAACTTTACCCTCGCAAGCAGACAGGTAAATAAGCACAGAAGTTGGACAAAAAAATTGGATAAACACACGTCCTTTATATTTAATGAGACTATTTGTAGCCAAAACGTTTTCGGTGTCTTTGAGGCAGAGTGATGTGCTATTTAAGTGCACATCCCATGAGCACTAGAAACCCTCCTGAGAGGTGTAGATTACAGTCTCAAGTGGGCAATAACTTGGACGACGTTCAAAGTCTTTGCTGGAGCGTCATATTCACGGTGCCAGGGACGTCCATTCCGACCTACCATGAAATTCTGGTTTAGCCTAGCTGTCCGGCAGATTATGTTCTTGTGCTGAAACACGTAAGTGAGGAGTACTGGAGTAGAACAAGAAGCAACTTGTGGCGTTTATGAACTTGGAAAAAGTATATTATATCGTAGATAGGAGAGCAATGTTTATGTGGCAAGGGCATGGAATAGGTGGTAAAGTTGTTCAGAAGCTGTGCAGACTTTTTGTATAGAAAGTGAAGCTTCTAGTAGCACATGTAAACAGGAATGTCACCATGGTTATTTAACGTATTTATAGATGAGGTCGTAAATGAAATGAATGCTAGGGAATTGAGGTACAGGCTTAAAATGTAATAAATCTGATTTAGAGTAAAAGTTACCACATTTGTTTATATCTGATGACACAGCAGTTGTAGGAGATTCAGAAGAGATTTTCCAAAAGTTGGTGAAGGAGTTTAGAAGGATGTGTACAAGAAGTTAATTGAAAGGGGAAGGCAACAAAGTAATTCCTCAACACTCGTGCAGTTTTCTTTCCCTCAGCGCTTCTGTGATTTACTAAATTTTTCACAGATCATTTAGCTTGCACATCCATTTAAAAACGCATTCATCTCTTCCTTGCTAATGATTTCCACTCTGAGCCTCAAAAAAAAATATTCTCTCTACTTCTTACACTCACCATTTTGCTCCTTTCTGAGTTCACTTTCAAGTTCGGTCTTTTATATTCCCTTCATCAACTTCTTCACCAACTACTTCATCAGCTACTTCATCAATTACTTCAACTACTTCATCAATTACTTCATAAACTTTTATAACTAAGATTTCAAACAACTGTGAAAGTAACACCTCACTAAACAAGCAGTGATGCTGGCGCAAACTCTCACTGTAAAATAGCAAGCAAACACCTTACCATAGTGTCACTAAGTGTAGGCAAGAAATTACACTGTCTCACTAAAACAAATAGGTGGGGATTGCCTCCTAATGTTGCCTATAAAAATTTATTGATTTTTCCTAATTACAATTATAAACTATTGCAAATTGAGACTTTTGAAGGTTTCCAGTCTATTCTCAGTTTGTCGGCTTTACGGCTTGTCGGTTTTACCGTAGCACCTGAGCTCAGGGTGATGCTTGTTCATATGTCCTTCACTCCTCTTAAATCAACTTGAAATTTCATACTTTTATAAAAAGAACGGATTGAGAGACAAGGATCCACGTGGGATCGAACTCTCATCTGCACAGCAGTGGGCCAACACGCTTCCACTTTCCCATTAAATGTGTGAAAAGACGAGTGATACAGTCCACGTATTTATTTTAATCGACTTACATTAGTTTCTCAACGTGACGTGACAGCATCTTTCATAACTACCTCAGCGGAAAGTATAATTGCTTTTTAGGTACTTAGGTTGACTTGGTAAAGTTCAATCCTGTGATCAGTCTTACTCTTCATTACATTTCTTTATATCCATTTGTAGTGTTGTTGCTCGAGTCACCACTGTTTCTGACTACACGATCTTTTGTAATTGGTAACTAAGGTTGCCCGTCAACCCTATTTCTTGTACATAGTTGTATTTACAGGCTAAGTTGTTATCTCAGCTTATTTCAAAGCCCAGCCCTTTCTAAGACATACTACCAGCCCTTGGGATGATACCCACATCAGTCGGCTAACACACAGGTTCTTGTCAGGTGAGGAAGGCCAACCAGTGTAAGGAAACATGTCCAACTTCACACCCGCACCGGAGATCAACCACGGACCCTCAGTATGTTAGATGATTGTGTTACCAATTAAGCCTAAATAATCTTTTGTCATTTAGGCGAAGAATGGTTGAGGTAGCGTTGATTCTTCACCTGCGATTATACATTATGATGTCACTGATAAGATAAAATCGCAACATTACCTACGAGTTTTGAGAAGATGCCGGCAAAGAAATCACTTGTAAAAAAAAAAAAGATTGAAGGTCGTGCTGCTCTCCCCCCCACACACACACACACATACACATACACATACACGTACGTACGTAGAAGAATAAACTTTGAGAAAACGTTTCACTCTGCTAAAAGCTTTATCAAGCAGTGAGTTAAGTGTGAGTGAAAAGCAGGAAGCTCGATCCTCCTACATCTCAGACGAGAGTATTGATTGTCTTGACCCGGCTATGTTGAGAAATGCCATAGAATACCGACACGAAGAAAAAGATATGCAGTAAATGCGATTTATTACGACAATGGTCTTCCCACACAGCAGACTTTGTTAATCAAAATCTATGGCCACTTTAATAGGTACACCTGTACACCTTGTTAATGCAAAATTTTAATTAACCAATCACATGGTAGCACCACAATGCCTAAAATCATGTAGACATGGTCAAGAAGTTCGGTAAATATCAAACCTCAGAATGGCAAAGAAATGTGATCTAAGCGACTTTGACCGTGGAATGATTGTTGGTGCCAGACATGGTAGTTTGAGTATCTCAGAAACTGCTGAACTGAAATTTTCACACACAACAGTCTCTAAGAGTTTACAGAGAATTTTGTGAAAAACACAAAACATCCAGTGAGCGGAAGTTTTGTGGTTAAAAACGTCTTGATAATGAAAGAGATCAGAGAAAAAATGGCCAGACTGGTTCAAGCTGACAGAAAGTCGACAGTAACTCAACCATGCTTTACAAAAGAACATCTCTGTACGTACAACACATCGAACCATAAAGTGGATGGGTCTGACAGCAAAAGATCGGGTTCCACTCTCGCCAGCTAACAGCTGAGGCTGTAGTGGGCACAGGTTTGCCAAAACTGGACAGTTGAAAATTCGAGAAATATCACGTGTTCTGACTAATCGTGGTGCTTGCTGCGACAAGTAGGGTCAAAAACTGGCAAAAACTGCGACAAGTAGGGTCAAAAACTGGCAAAAACTGCGACAAGAAGGGTCAAAAACTGGCAAAAAACCTTTGGATGTGTCGGAATGGGAGATTCACAGCATGAATATGATAGCAATTATGTGATGCTATCATGTTAACACGAACCAGAATCTCTAAAGAATATTTCCAGCTCCTTGTTGAATCCATGCCACGAGGAATTCAGGTTTTTCTGTGAACAAAGGGGTAAGCCCTACCCAGTACTAGAAGTGCGTACCTAATAAAGTAGCCACTAAGTGTATCTGTATACTTATATAAAATTGCACTATTCTTTCTGCTGTTTATATGCTTTTCATCTAACAGTAATACTCTGAAAGAAGTCTGTTGAAGGCTCGGTCTGTGATGTCATATTAGACACCTTGGACCCTTGGAAATAATTAGTATGAAATACCGACACATTGAAAAAATAAGCACATTAGCAGTATAATGTGCTTATGTGTTTATTTTTCCACCTTGGACCCCTACAAGGAATTTTTGCCTGTATTTTACCTAAATATTGAGCGCATATTAGAGAAATAGTTTTCAAAAATTACGGCAACCCCAGTATGACGTTAAAGATATCTGGAGTCAAATTGGACAATAGATATGTAAAAAATAATTTCGTTTTATTGTCGCATTAAAAAAATAATTATCTTCTATGCTTGACATTTCTATTAAATATATGAAGAGGGTACGGGCTTTAACTGAAGTAACATTGGCTTCATTACTGGAACAACAAGATGTTATCCCACAGTGCTGGAACAATGGTACCATATATCAGCAGGAGGGGAATGAAGAAGATGGGATATGAATGAGAAATGAGATGGAGAGTGACAGCGACATCACAGACGAGCTGGAGAAATTACTTCACCTTCAGCGGCGCCATCTGCGACACGAATTGAAAATCTTCTTGGTAGGGGAGAGAGCTTGAAGCTTTGTTGTCAAGTTGTGTGAACGAAAATAAGTTACATTTTTTTACTTGATTATTTTCTCATGTAGATGATACATTTTTTTCCGAGCAGTGGAGGCTAGGGACACGGGTTTGATCCTGGGACAGGTGGAGACACTGGCGCTCTTCTTTACACTTGTTGCTCCAGTTCATCTTCCAGTAATTGGTCTCCAGATGGTTAAGCACGCTGTTGTGCGAGGCATCTTGGCAGGTAGAAAGGGGAGGGGAGAGGGAAGGGGTAGTAGACGTTAGACAGGGCTGGACCTGGAAATTAGCTGAGATAAAATAGCATCTCTTAGCTTGTAAATAAACTGAGGTAGGACAGCCGCTCTTTACCAGTAAATAAGCCGCGGGAGACAGCAGTTCTTACCAGCAAACAAGCTGCTGTAGAACAGCAGCTATTAACCTGTAAATAAGCTGTGGTAAGACAGCAGCTCTTATCTTGTAAATAAGCCGAGGTACGACAGCAGCTCTTAAATTGTAAATAAGCTGTGGTAGGACAGCAGCTCTTAGCTTGTAAATAAGCTGTGGTAGGACAGCAGCTCTTAGCTTGTAAATAAGCTGTGGTAGGACAGCAGCTCTTAGCTTGTAAATAAGCTGTGGTAGGACAGCAGCTCTTAGCTTGTAAATAAGCTGTGGTAGGACAGCAGCTCTTACCTTGTAAATAAGCTGTGGTAGGACAGCAGCTCTTACCTTGTAAATAAGCAGAGGTCTTAGTTTCTACACTGAACTTGTGATTATTATTTATTTGTAATTAAGTTTAAGTAATTACTTTGTATTACCGAGGCAGAGTTGACCACCATGTTCATACCGGCTGAACTAAATGTTACTATTCTTCATGTTCCTTAATTATGTGACCTATTTTTGTTGCTTGTCTTTGTTCTTTTTTCTGTTTTATTTAACACTTATACTAGATTTAATCACCAGTGAGGCCAGTTGTATGTTCACTGTGAAGAACTTGGGCTGTGATGAACTTGGGCTGTGATGAACTTGGGCTGTGAAGAACGTGAGTTGCGAAGAATTTGGGCTGTGACGACATTAGGTTGTGAAGAATATAGATTATTAGGAACTTAGGTTGGGAATAACTTAGGTTTTCAAAAACTTAGGTTGTAAAGTACTTGTGTTCCGAAGAATTTAGGGAAAAACTTAAGTTCTGAGGAACTTAGACTGTGAGACCGTGAAGGACTTGTGAAGATGCTGGTGAAGGGCTCGTGTGCCAAGTCAACAGAGCTGCCCTCTCTTTCCTTGGATCAAACCTCAAAACCTCCCAGTCCACAGGTACTGCGTGATCGCCCCCCCTCGACGGGTTTAGCAAATTTCATATAACAATACTTAGACACAAGTTAACAGAATTATTATATTTTATTTTATTTATATTTTATGATTATATTTTATTATTATGATTATACATAATAATAGAGTACCCGCATGCGGTCAGCATCATTGGTATTCTCTTGCTAGTGGTATTCACATGCAGGCCACACCAATGGTACTATCCCGCTAGTACCCGCATGACGCATCAGGACTGATCTAGGTTTTGGGGAGCGCACGCACACACACACACACACACACACACACACACACACACACACACACACACACACACACACACACACACACACGCACACGCACGCACGCAAGCACGCGCAGACTAGGGCAGAAAGTGAGCTTTCTCGATGTGGCAAAACTTAAAACAGAAATTAGAAAAGAGAGCAAACAAACGATGCTGGAGGTAGAGCCAAGAAGTACGTACACAAAGAAGGTAATGTTGATGGCTGGTTTCAAACACATGATGGACGAAGAGTGGGAAGGGGGAAAACAGCTTGATCATTGCATAAAGAATGAGAATACGATGAAATGAGTATTGGAAGTGAGCGAGGTACAAGAGTAAGTAAGAGGTATAAGAGTGATTAAGAAGTGTAAGTTCTCACTCTAGGATGAGTAGGATCGGTTCTCACTAGGGTGAGTTTCTATAGGGTAAGAACGTTTCTCGCTAAAGAAAGGTTAAGGCAGCACGTTTCTCACTATCGAGAGGCGATATGGAAAGAAATAGGTAAAGACCAGAGTTACTGAGGACAGAAATGAGGTAGATGAGAAGTTGAGAAGAGAAGTAGAGGTAGATGAGGAGTTGAGAGAAGTGGAGGTAAAGAGTGAGTTGAGGAGGGTTTTTGGGAGGACTATTGGGGGGAGAGAGTATGTAGAAATAAGGATGGTGTGGGTGAGTGTGGGTGTGGGAGAGAGATGTGAAGAAGAGAGACTTCAGGTAACCATGGAAGTGGATCCACCTGTGGGAGGATTAATAACTACCAATTAACGTCGAACAAGGTCGTTAAACCTTGCCAGAACATGGTTCCGCTCGTACAACTGATGGAAGGCTCCAGTAAACCCAGAATTTTCACACCAACATGTTCTAAAAATTTAAATACACAATGTTTTGTGTATTACAAAAGTTTCAGCCTAAAACAGCAGGCATTTAAATAAAGGCTAGATTGAAAATTTTAACCTTACACTAATAGGCTAAATGTTTAATAAAACATTACCTAAATGAATGACTAAACATTCTTATCATTCCAGTAGCCTAACATATATAAATAAATTTTACCTGATCTAAACACATTTTCCAAGACTCCCTTATCTCAGTCTGACTAGCAATATTACTCTGTATATATTCTATGGAGTATTTCTCTTGATGTATATCTATTTGAATGAAGTATCATTGATTTGTTGTATACAGGTAACATGGCTCCTTAGTTAAATTAATGACCCTCTTGTAGTCATTAGAATTTAAAGCAAATAACGCCACTATACCCTCTCTCTGTCCTTTGACGTCTTCTCAGTCTCACTCTTTCATGAATTCACTTTCGACTTCCTTCTTTTTTTCACATCCAAATACCACCATCTTTTTTGCAACCTGCCTTCTGACTCTCCCAAAAGTAGTGCCATCTGCAAACTGCAGCTCCTGGAACTTTTATCAAATTCAGCATTCTTAAATGAGCCCAGATTCATCTGTATCGTATTAAACAACCACGATATTGGTAATATAGTTTTGTTCAAAATCCACAGTAATCACCACAACCAATAAAATACTTAGGATCTTTCACAGTCTCTAAAGTTTCGACTAAGGTTATTCTCGCAATACCTAATATTGCGATCATCAAACCTCACTTACTGTGATGGTTACTCACGTGTGACCTTTTGATCTCATTGTCTCACCTCAGAACCTACCTTCAGCTCCTTTGAATACTCACGTTTTGTTCTCTGTATGAAATGATAGAGTCCCTGGTGGACGAAACGTCTTCACAAAAAAAAGAAAACGTCATAATCGGCATTCTGTGTCTTACTGACTTACACAACAATGGTATCATCACTCGTCCATGGCTATGGCACGTCTTCACTGGAAAATATCCCTTTTGTCTCGTTCATCCTCTAACCTCAGCTTCACTTTCCTCGTCTCCCCTATCGCAAAACTTCTCTAATTACATAAATGCAACAAACGGCTCGTTTACCTTATCTATGTACTGTCTGCACATGTGATTTATTCGCAAACATTAGATTCATACAGCCCCTTCTAATCGTAGATCTACTTTACTAATAAACAGTTTTTTTGTATTTCCCGACTCTTAAATAATTTTACCATTAGTTTCCTCTTGTCGGTTCTCTGAGTGTTGTGTCCAAGCCTGGCCACTATTTCTGACAGTTTGGTAGACACATAGATGTTGTTCATACTGAATGCAAAATATATGGCCAACCTTATGGTCACTGTCTTGAACACCTCGTACTTAATTGTCCATTTATGAAGGAATATGGAAATAGGAATATGTGATGGAAATAAATGGTATAAAATACCGACACAATGGAAATATAAACACTTAAGCAGTATTGACAGCGTTTCGCCCACTCAGTGGGCTTTATCAAGTAGATCTGTTTATGACTTGATAAAGCCCACTGCGTGGGCGAAACGTTGTCAATAAAGGATCACATTATACTGCTTAAGTGTTTATATTTCCAGGAATGTGATACGTCAAGATATCTTGTTAATGAAAATAAAATACCAGATATATTAAGCAAATTTCGTAAATTTACACTTATCTGTTCACCAGTAAATTTCCTAAATTTGCTTGTAACAGATAAATGAACTGTAGATATAAATCCAGATGTACCCCTGTAAACCCTTTTGGGGCCTAGTTCCTAGGCCTTTTTATGTATCCTTACGCTCTTACGCTACGCTCCACATGATGGATATGGGATGCACAACAAACTGGCCACTTCGGCAGCAAAATTTTAATAAAAATCTGGGTGTTGCGTTGAAAACAGCCTTTACCTTCGTGTACGAAGAAGACTTCAGTCTCCTGCCTTAATTAACTCTTCCTCTAGGAAAAGAGGAACACTGGTCCCCGTAACATGTTAGATCAGTACATAAGCGGCTGAAAATTAATTCAAACCTTCCGTTATGAAACATCAACTTTGAAGACAAACTAAAGATGCAGTAAAATTTATCATTTGAGGCTACGTAGTCTAGACTTAGTGTGCCATACTTCTTATTGAATGAATCAGCGTTCATAGTTGAAAACCGATAAGACGATTCATTCATTCATTATTGAATGGTAATAGAAAATAAAACTGGTAAACTAGGACTAATGCAAAGATTCCGACGATTCCAAAATCTTAGACTATTCTAATAGATTAACAAATTTATCCACACCCAGACTAAATGGGGACTGTCTCTATCGTAAGGTGTCTAACCCATTAAATAGTGAAGCCATTCTGAGAAGGTAGACTCAGATATATTCAACATTAATGGAAATAAATCAAACCATTTAATATATAAAATTGGCTAATATGGATCTACACACCTCAGTTTCACTCTCCGCCATCGTCCAAGTGAGACTTTCTGAACTTTGGAAGCCCAGCACCAACGTTTTATGAGTTATTAGACCCATTCTAGGAATTTTTGAATGGATTCAGCAACTATGAGCAAAGGATGCCTGCACGATCCAGACCAATCTAGAACTTTGCCTTAATTTCCATGCACCAGCGTTGAAAGTGTGAAGCCAATTGGATGAGGCATTCTCGTATTATTGATGATATAAAAATGAAACTTTCAAGGAATGCAAAAAACAGTTGCCGTCACTAATTAGAGATCCAGTGCAACTACATTTCGCTTAAAGCTTCAAGTGAGCGAAACGCAGTGGCAATAAATGTTGCTAATTGCACTCGTGTCTACAAACCATCCATCCCTGATGTTTGTTTTCATCTACAGGCTACATCACTCTACACTCCTCGCTCTTCCCTCTTCTTAACAGTTCCCACTCCTCCCTGTCTAATGCTCAAGATTTCTCCCTCTATTTAACCATCCATATTTAGCAACTTGTAATATTCTCTCACAATCAGTTTAATACCTCTACCTCATTATCCAAGATATGTTGTATAAGATTCTCTACACTGAGAGAGAGGTAATGTGATAAAGGGAATAGGGGTTACAGATCGTTATAATGAGTTTTATTGTGAGAAATATGTAGAAAAAATAGGCTGAATTTCTGTTTTGAGTATATTAAATCGTTTTATGGAGGGGAGAGAAAAAGTGTAAAGAAATTTAATGGAATAAATTTGCATGCAACAACAAGAACTGACTGAATAAATCTTCTGCCGTTTAGAATAAATATTCCACAGTTCAGTACTGTTGCATGATACAATAATATTATTGTATGATACATTAATACTGATTTATGATACAGTACTATTGTATGATAAAATAATACTGTTGCATGATACATTAATTCTGATTTATGATACAACAATATTGTATGATAAAATAATATAAATAAGATAAAATACTGTTGTATGATACAGTACTATTGTATCATACAATAGCATTGTGTGATACAGTACTATTTTATCATACAATACTATTGTATGATACAATAATACTGCTGTATGATACCATCTTGCTTGATACAATAGTTGTTTTTGTATGGGGTAATATTTATCGCTGTATAAGTCGTAAGATATCACTGTTATAAAGTGTGAGTCGTTAGTTATCACCTTCAGAATGTGAGTCGTTAGTTATCACTGTTATAATGAGTCATTAGTCATCATTGTTATAATGAGTCGTTAGTCATCATTGTTATAAAGAGTCGTTAGTTATCACTGTTATAATGAGTCGTTAGTTATCACTGTTATAATGAGTCGTTAGTTATCACTTATAATATGGGGACAGTTATTCGTTTGAAGGAAATTAGGTAACTAGAGTCTCCTACTGATCTCTACTTTCATCAGCAATTTCCTTCACCTGCCACTTCCTTCACCTGCCACTTCCTTCACCTGCCACTTCACCTCTTGCTCACCTCTTTCACCTGCTGCTTGGTTCCTTTACCTGTTCTTTGTCATCACAACTATCACCAGCATCAACACCACTTCCACCATCACAACTGTAAATTACACCATCACAATGACAGCTATCACCATCACCAGCTCCACCATCACAACTATCACCAGCATCAACACCACCTCCACCATCACAACTGTAAATTACACCATCACAATGACAGCTATCACCATCACCAGCTCCACCATCACAACTATCACCAGCATCAACACCACCTCCACCATCACAACTGTAACTAACACCATCACAACCACAGCTATCACCAGCTCCACCATCATCACAACTATCACCATCACAACTGTTATCGCGCTCACCAGCATCACTATCAACTGCCACCACCACAACTATCACCACCGTCACCCCTACAACTATCATTATCACCACTACAACTGTCATCACCCTCACCAGCACTACTGTCATCACCCTCACCAGCACTACTGTCAAACGTCACCTCCACAACTATCACCAGCAGCACCGTCACCCCCACTATCATCAATATCACCACCGCAGCTATCCTCACCAACACCACCATCTCCACCACCGTATCACCATCGTCACCATTAGCACCATCAATCGCCATCACCATCACTGTGGCGTGTGCCGAGCGCAAATATTGCATCTGACGTGCTTCACGCGTAACCCAATTCCTGCGTGTCAACAAAAGCTTCAAAGTACGGTACTTTATTGTGTACTCTCAGAGTGAACTACTGGAGTGGGAGTAACTGCTAGTTGTGCTAGAAGTTCATATTGAGGCTGAGGGAGAGTGGATGGCTCTTAAAGGAAGCTACCTCACATGTGTGGGCAACCCCGGACTAGTAGACTCTCACCAGCGTCGAGCTGGTTAACATGCTAGAGATTGTCCTCTGGGTGTTTAAATAGCAGTGAGTGTTCTCGTACTTACCGTCTCTCATTCTTTCCAGATTTACTTATTGTGGTATGGGTTATACCCACTGTGTATATAGTGGAAATATTTGTATACAAGTTTGGTGGTGGAAATACATGGTACATCAAGAGCTAACATCTGGTGTATACTTTATTATTTATTTTCTTGATTGCTTTACTGACTGCGCTGAAACTGGTATCTTACACACCCAGGTTCAACAGGCCTTGGAAAGTGCTTGGTGATCAACACCACCACCACCCTCACTATCACTACCACCACCACTATCATCATTATCACCCCTCGTCACCACCATCCCTACCACAACATTCAATAAAGCGAAAATTCCACGCAAGATTCTGGAGTGATGTCAGAAGATCTGAGATTCAAGCATCGCAATAACGTTACTTTTACTACTGAAAGGAAAATGATAGGCTGGATAATTAGAGCTTTCAAAACAAGAGATGCTGAGCTAGTGATGATAATCTTTAAGTCACTTGTTCTCTCCAGGTTAGAATAATGTTGTATACTAACGGGACCCTTCAAGGGAAGCAAGATTGCTGAGCTGGAAAACTTTCACTGCCAGAATACGGCCAATAAACATCTGAACTACCGACAAGGCGTGAAGTCCCTGAACCTGTGATCCTTGGAACATGCGAGAAAGGCACATCATAAGTATCACCTGAAAGAATAAAAGGTCACAATACCTGACTGGAACAAAACACACACAGCCCTCTCTCAGGAGACAAACTTATGACAACGTTTCAGTCCAACTTGGACCATTAACATAGACTTGTTAAACGTCAAAGTTGAATCGAAACGTCGTAAGTTTATTTAGTAAGTGCGAGTTGTTTGTGTATTGCACAAACAACCCGAGGAACTGACCTCGATCTTGCACTCTGAAACCTCTCGGCATTAAAGTGAGAAACTTGGCAGAAGGTGCAGAGTACATGCAATGAAAACACAAGACAGCAACGAATACGTTGCTAGAGAACTTTGACAGCGTCAGAACCTCACGTCATTTTAACTCCCTCCCACCATCCGTGTATCAGGCAAATTACCAGTAAAACTCTGTCTTCAAGAGGCAACATAAATATCTCCAATCACTTCCTGATCAGCCGGGCTGTGGTGTATACGTTAAACTGCGTGCGGCTAGGAGCAAGAAACTGGTCGATCATGGAAAGCGGAAGGAAGGAGGGAGAACAGCTGAAAGGAGGGAGGGAAAACGAAGAAAGAGAGGAAGAAAGGAGAGAGGGAGCAGTGAGAGGAGAAAGAGGCGGAGGGACCTAGAGAAGGAAGGATTTACGGAGGAAGGGAGGGAGGGAGGGAGGAAGGGAGGGAGGAAGGGAGGGAGGGAGGGAGGGTAACACAGAGAAAAACTGATGTTGGGATAAATTGGAGGAAGAAGGAAAAAGGGTGAAATATGAGAGAAAACAAAAGGTGTGGAGGACACAAGGTGTGGAGGACACAAGGTGTAGAGGACACAAGGTGTGGACGACACAAGGTGTGGAGGACACAAGGTGTAGAGGACACAAGGTGTGGAGGACACAAGGTGTGGAGGATGGAGGATACAAGGAGTGGAGGACACAAGGTGTGGAGGACACAAGATGTAGAGGACACAAGGTGTGGAGGATACAAGGTGTAGAGGACACAAGGTGTGGAGGACACAAGGTGTGGAGGACACAAGGTGTAGAGGACACAAGATGTAGAGGACACAAGGTGTGGAGGACACAAGGTGTGGAGGACACAAGGTGTGGAGGACACAAGGTGTGGAGGACACAAGGTGTAGAGGACACAAGGTGTAGAGGACACAGTGTGGAGGACACAAGGTGTGGAGGACACAAGGTGTAGAGGACACAAGGTGTGGAGGACACAAGGTGTGGTGGACACAAGGTGTGGAGGACACAAGGTGTAGAGAATACAAGGAGTGGAGGACACAAGGTGTGGAGGACACAAGATGTAGAGGACACAAGGTGTGGAGGATACAAGGTGTAGAGGACACAAGGTGTGGAGGACACAAGGTGTGGAGGACACAAGGTGTAGAGGACACAAGGTGTGGAGGACACAAGGTGTGGAGGACACAAGGTGTGGAGAACACAAGGTCTGGAGGACACAAGGTGTGGAGGACACAAGGTGTGGAGGACACCAGGTGTGGAGGACACAAGGTGTGGAGGACACCAGGTGTGGAGGACACCAGGTGTGGAGGACACCAGGTGTGGAGGACACCAGGTGTGGAGGACGCAAGGTGTGGAGGACACAAGGTGTGGAGGACAAAAGGAGTAGAGGACACAAGGTGTGAAGGACACAAGGTGTAGAGGACACAAGGTGTGGAGGACACAAGGTGTAGAGGACACAAGGTGTAGAGGACACAAGGTGTGGAGGATACAATTTGTAGAGGACACAAGGTGTGGAGGGCACAAGGTGTAGAGGACACAAGGTGTGGAGGATACAAGGTGTGGAGCACACAAGGTGTGGAGGACACAAGGTGTGGGGGATGGAGGATACAAGGTGTGGACGAGACAAGGTGTGGAGGACACAAGGTGTGAAGGACAGAAGGTGTGGAGGATACAAGGTGTGAAGGACAGAAGGTGTGGAGGATACAAAGTGTAGAGGACACAAGGTTTAGAGGACACAAGGTGTGGAGGACAGAAGGTGTGGAGGATGCAAGGTGTGGAGGACAGAAGGTGTGGAGGATGTGTAGAGAACACAATGCAAGGTGTGGAGGACAGAAGGTGTGGAGGATGCAAGGTGTGAAGGACAGAAGGTGTGGAGGATGCAAGGTGTGAAGGACAGAAGGTGTGGAGGATGCAAGGTGTGGAGGACACAAGGTGTGAAGGACAGAAGGTGTGGAGGATGCAAGGTGTGAAGGACAGAAGGTGTGGAGGATGCAAGGTGTGGAGGACAGAAGGTGTGGAGGACACAAGGTGTGAAGGACAGAAGGTGTGGAGGATGCAAGGTGTGAAGGACAGAAGGTGTGGAGGACACAAGGTTTAGAGGACACAAGGTCTGGAGGACACAAGGTATGGAGGACACAAGGTGTGGAGGACACAAGGTATGGAGGACACAAGGTGTAGAGAACACAAGGTGTGGAGGACACAAGGTGCGGAGGACACAAGGTGTAGAGGACACAAGGTGTAGAGGACACAGTGTGGAGGACACAAGGTGTGGAGGACACAAGGTGTGGAGGACACAAGGTGTGGAGGACACAAGGTGTGGAGGACACAAGGTCTGGAGAACACAAGGTGTGGAGGACACAAGGTATGGAGGACACAAGGTGTGGAGGACACAAGGTGTGGAGGACACAAGGTGTAGAGGACACAAGGTGTGGAGGACACAAGGTGTGGAGAACAAAAGGTGTAGAGAACACAAGGTGTGGAGGACACAAGGTGCGGAGGACACAAGGTGTAGAGGACACAAGGTCTGGAGAACACAAGGTGTGGAGGACACAAGGTATGGAGGACACAAGGTGTGGAGGACACAAGGTGTGGAGGACACAAGGTGTGGAGGACACAAGGTGTAGAGAATACAAGGTGTGGAGGACACAAGGTGTGGAGAACACAAGGTGTGGAGGACACAAGGTGTGGAGAACACAAGGTGTGGAGGACACAAGGTGTGGAGGACACAAGGTGTGGAGGACACAAGGTGTGGAGGACACAAGGTTTAGAGGACACCAGGTGTGGAGGACACCAGGTGTGGAGGACACCAGGTGTGGAGGACACCAGGTGTGGAGGACACCAGGTGTGGAGGACAAAATGAGTAGAGGACACAAGGTGCGA
The DNA here is from genome assembly GCF_038502225.1 of Cherax quadricarinatus. Lineage (NCBI taxonomy): Eukaryota > Metazoa > Arthropoda > Malacostraca > Decapoda > Parastacidae > Cherax > Cherax quadricarinatus. The sequence continues at coordinate 58,628,595 of NC_091295.1, read as the reverse complement.
AGGACACAAGGTGTGGAGGACGCAAGGTGTGGAGGACACAAGGTGTGGAGGACACAAGGTGTGGAGGACACAAGATGTAGAGGACACAAGGTGCGAAGGACACAAGGTGTGGAGGACACAAGGTGTGGAGGACACAAGGTGTGGAGGACACAAGGTGTGGAGGACACAAGGTGTGGAGGACACAAGGTGTGGAGGACACAAGGTGTAGAGGACACAAGGTGTGGAGGACACAAGGTGTGGAGGACACAAGATGTAGAGGACACAAGGTGTGGAGGACACAAGGTGTAGAGGACACAAGGTGTGGAGGACACAAGGTATGGAGAATACAAGGTGTAGAGGACACAAGGTATGTAGGACACAAGGTGTGGAGGACGCAATGTGTGGAGGACACAAGGTGTGGAGGACACAAGGTGTGGAGGACACAAGGTATGGAGGATACAAGGTGTAGAGGACACAAGGTGTGAAGGACACAAGGTGTAGAGGACACAAGGTGTGGAGGACACAAGGTATGGAGGATACAAGGTGTAGAGGACACAAGGTGTGAAGGACACAAGGTGTAGAGGACACAAGGTGTAGAGGATGCAAGGTGTGGGAGAGTACATTGTGTCACACTGGGTGGTGAGGCTACGTGGTTTTACACTGGGTGGTGAGGGTACGTACTGGTACACTGGGTGGTGAGGCTACGTGGTACACTGGGTGATGAGGGTACGTGGTGGTACACTGGGTGGTGATGGTACGTGGTGTTACACTGGGTGGTGAGGGTACGTGGTGGTACACTGGGTGGTGAGGCTACCTTGTGTTACAATGGGTGGTGAGGCTACCTGGTGTTACACTGGGTAGTGAAGCTTCGTTGTGTTACACTGGGTGGTGAGGGTACGTGATGTTACACTGGGTGAAGCTACGTTGTGTTACACTGGGTGGTGAGGGTACATGGCGTTACCCTGGGTGGTGAGGGTACATGGTGGTACGCTGGGTGGTGAGGCTACGTGGTGGTACACTGGGTGGTGAGGGTACGTTGTGGTACACTGGGTGGTGAGGGTACGTGGTGTTACACTGGGTAGTGAAGCTACGTTGTGTTACACTGGGTGGTGAGGCTGCGTGGTGGTACACTGGGTGGTGAGGCTACGTGGTGGTACACTGGGTGGTGAGGGTACGTGGTGGTACACTGGGTGGTGAGGGTACGTGGTGGTACACTGGGTGGTGAGGGTACGTGGTGGTACACTGGGTGGTGAGGGTACGTGGTGTTACACTGGGTGGTGAGGGTACGTGGTGGTGCACTGGGTGGTGAGGGTACGTGGTGGTACACTGGGTGGTGAGACGTTGGTACACTGGGTAGTGAAGCTACGTTGTTACACTGGGTGGTGACTACGTGGTGGTACACTGGTGAGATTACGTTGTTACACTGGGTAGATGAGGCTACGTTGTTACACTGGGTGGTGATGGCTACGTGGTGGTACACTGGGTGGTGAGGGTACTACACGTGCTACCTTGTGTTACAATGGGTGATGAGGGTACGTGGTGGTACACTGGGTGGTGATGGTACGTGGTAGTTACACTGGGTGGTGAGGCTACGTGGTGGTACGCTGGGTGGTGAGGCTACCGTTGTGTTACACTGGGTGGTGAGGCTTACGTTGTGGTACACTGGTTGGTGAGGGTACTACACTGGGTGGTGAGGTACGTGGTGTTACACTGGGTGGTGAGGCTACGTTGTGTTACACGTGGTGAGGTTACGTTGTGTTACACTGGGTGGTGAGGCTACGTGGTGTTACACTGGGTGGTGAGGTTACGTTGTGGTACACTGGTTGGTGAGGGTACGTGGTGGTACACTGGGTGGTGAGAGGCTACGTGGTGTTACACTGGGTGGGGAGGCTACGTTGTGTTACACTGGGTGGTGAGGCTACGTGGTGTTACACTGGGTGGTGACGTTACGTTGTGTTACACTGGGTGGTGAGGTTACGTTGTGTTACACTGGGTGGTGAGGCTACGTGGTGTTACACTGGGTGGGGAGTCTACGTGGTGTTACACTGGGTGGTGAGGATACGTTGTGTTACACTGGGTGGTGAGGCTACGTGGTGTTACACTGGGTGGTGAGGCTACGTTGTGTTACACTGGGTGGGGAGGCTACGTGTGTTACACTGGGTGAGGTTACGTTGTGTTACACTGGGTGGTGAGGCTACGTGGTGTTACACTGGGTGGGGAGGCTACGTGGTGTTACACTGGGTGGTGAGGCTACGTGGTGTTACACTGGGTGGGGAGGCTACGTGGTGTTACACTGGGTGGGGAGGCTACGTGGTGTTACACTGGGTGGGGAGGATACGTGGTGTTACACTGGGTGGGGAGGCTACGTGGTGTTACACTGGGTGGGGAGGCTACGTGGTGTTACACCTGGGTGGGGAGGCTACGTGGTGTTACACTGGGTGGGGAGTCTACGTGGTGTTACACTGGGTGGGGAGGCTACGTGGTGTTACACTGGGTGGGGAGGCTACGTGGTGTTACACTGGGTGGGGAGGCTACGTGGTGTTCCCCGGGGTGGGGTGGCTACGTGGTGTTACTGGGGGTGGGGAGGCTACGTGGTGTTACACTGGGTGGGGAGGCTACGTGGTGTTACACTGGGTGGTGAGGTTACGTTGTTACACTGTGTGGGGAGGCTACGTGGTGTTACTCTGGGTGGGGAGGCTACGTGGTGTTACACTGGGTGGGGAGGCTACGTGGTGTTACTCTGGGTGGGGAGGCTACGTGGTGTTACACTTGGTGGGGAGGCTACGTGGTGTTACACTGGGTAGGCTACGTGGTGTTACACTGGGTGGGGAGGCTACGTGGTGTTACACTGGGTGGGGAGGCTACGTGGTGTTAGGCTACGTGGTGTTACACCTGGTGGGGAGGCTACGTGGTGTTACACTGGGTGGGGAGGCTACGTGGTGTTACACTGTGAGGAGGCTACACACTGGGTGGGGAGGCTACGTGGTGTTACACTTACTACGTGGTGTTACACCTGGTGGGGAGGCTACGTGGTGTTACACTGAGGTACGTGGTGTTACACTGGGTGGGGAGGCTACGTGGTGTTACACTGGGTGGGGAGGCTACGTGGTGTTACACTTAGGCTACGTGGTGTTACACTGTGGGAGGCTACGTGGTGTTACACTGGGTGGGGAGGCTACGTGGTGTTACACTGGGTGGGAGGCTACGTGGTGTTACACTGGGTGGGGAGGCTACGTGGTGTTACACTGGGTGGGGAGGCTACGTGGTGTTACACTGGGTGGGGAGGCTACGTGGTGTTACACTGGGTGGCGAGGAACAACATTTTCATGAATAGTGACATGAATATAGTCTGAACTACACGTAGGTGATAAAGGAGATCAAGTCTTGTATGGAACGTGACATAGAGGATAAAGTCTGTCACCAACGTGACATAGAGGATAAAGTCTGTCACCAACGTGACATAGAGGATAAAGTCAGTCACCAACGTGACATAGAGGATAAAGTCTGTCACCAACGTGACATAGAGGATAAAGTCTGTCACCAACGTGACATAGAGGATAAAGTCTGTCACCAACGTGACATAGAGGATAAAGTTTGTCACCAACGCGACAGGGAATGAAAAAGTCTCTAGACAGACTGACATAAAATTACAAGGTCTCAAGAAAACCCACAAACTGAGAAAAATGTTAACAGAAGTGAACAAAAAATCACCTCGGACTGCAGTCCAATAAATCGCAGAGGAGCACTTCTTACAAGGCAGGTGTCGGCCAGCACACCTGTGCTGCACCCGCTCTCCACGACATATCTACACTACGATACAACACCTGCTTTAAGCGATCAGGACACTATACGTCTCTCAGATACATAAATTCTTGGGATTTAGATACTCCTTCACACTCTTAGCTTTCAGACAATCATTTATTTCAAGGAATTGCTTTAACAAGAGAGCTCATTCTTTATTTATGTGAGGTTACATTTACAAACTAATCATTAATCGATTATGATTATGTATTTGTAGTAGTAGTTGTAATAATAGCAGCGATCGAATAATAATTCGATCGCTGCGCTTTCCGAGAAAGGTATTCTGTAAGTTTAGCCGTCTCTACCTTAATGTAGAAATAACCTGTCATAAAATTCTAGTGCCACATAATATAAATGTATGCATGTCAGTACGTACAGTGTGTGTGTGTGTGTGTGTGTGTGTGTGTACGTACTCCCTAATTGTACTCTCGCCTAATTGTGGTTGCAGGGTCGAGACTCAGGTCCTGGCCCAGCCTCTTTACTGATCCTACAAGGTCCTCTTTCTCTGCCCCCCTAGCTTTGTCCACCTCGTCTTGCTCATTTTTCCCCTGCCTCCCCATCACTTTAGCCCTTTCCAATTCGCCTCTTTGATTGAACAAATTTTCCCTAACACCCCTGTGACTCGTCTGAGTCTTCAGTTTTAATTGACCCCTTGTTTGCTTCCCCCTCTCTGGAGCATCTGTCTCTTCACTATCTATTAAACGCATTTTTGCATTCTTATCTTCCCCTCTCTCCTGTCTCAGTGCCCCGGGCCATTTTCCTTTCTTGGTAGGACATTTCCGGCTCGGAACTCCTTTTGCAAACCTTTTGACTTTCTCTAATTTCTTGACGTGTTGACCAGGTGTGGGTTCCAACTGGTCCATCCAGTAGGGGCCCCTACGTAAAAGTGTACGTGTCTTGAACGTTTCCCTTACTAATATGGGAAACCCTATTCCCGGGTTTTGCCAGGCGCTCATATGCTGCAGCAGTTATCGGTTAATGTTTTGCCCCCGGAGGTGCTCGGTGTTTTTACCTCAAGATCTTTCTTTGGTGGGGTTTGGGTCTTTGTCCACCTAGCCTATACTCTGTCTGCGGTCTTTTTTGCCTTCCCCCAATCTTCATGACTTTGCTTTTGGGGGGTTGAATTGAAGCCAGTTCTGGACCAGTTGTCCAGTCTGTCATCTTTAAAATCCTGCCATCCTCATCTGATTTGATTCTCTCATTCACCATCTGCAGGGGACATCAGTCTATCCCTTCCATCATGTTTTCACATATACCAAAAATAGCAGGCCCCAGGCCCCCGCCCCTGGGGGCTCGTCACGGGTGCCCACGGGATACCTCATCGTATCATGACTCTTTGGCCCCCCTGTCAGGTATTCTCTGATCCATTGCTTTCCTTCCTGTAATCCTGATCCTCTAGTTCTGTACTAATCTCTTGTGAGGCTGTGTCAGGCCTTTCTGCATCAAGGAAGATGCAATCAACCCCCCCTCCCTTTCTTTTTTTGTTTTTTGGGGGGGGGGGGGGGGGGGGGGGCTTTGTGTGTGTGTGTTTGTTTTTTATTGGGGTGTGTGTGGGGTGGGGGGTTTTGGTGTTTTTGTGTTTTTTTTTTTTTTTTTTTTTTTTTTTTTTTTTTTTTTTTTTTTTTTTTTTTTTTTTTTTTTTTTTTTTTTTTTTTTTTTTTTTTTTTTTTTTTTTTTTTTTTTTTTTGAAAAAAAAAAATTTTATTTTAAAAAAAAAAAATTGTTTCAAAATTTTTTTTTTAAAATTTTTTAAAAAAAATTTTGTTTTTCCAAAAAAAAAAAAAAAATTAAAAAAAATCCAAAAAAAAAAAAATTTTAAATTAAAAAAAAAAAAAAACACAAAAAAAAAACAAAAAAAAAAAAAACCCCCCAAAAAAAAAAAAAAAAAAAAAAAACCCCCCCCAAAAAAAAAAATAACAAAAAAAACCCCAAAAAAAAAAAAAAAAAACCCCTAAAAAAAAAAAAAAAAAAAAACACAAAACCCCAAAACACACCCAAAACACACACACACACCACACCAACACACACACAAACCACACAACCCACCCCCACCCCAACACCCCCCACACCCACACCACACAACACACACACACACACACACACACAAAACTAAAAACGAGAGGGGAATGGAAAAAAAAGGGTCCCCAGAAAAACGGGGAAAAAAACCTTTCGGGGAATAAGAAATAAAAAAGGCCCGGAAAAGGAGCCTGGAAATGAATATCCCGATGAAGGAGGCCCAAAGACAATTAAAAATACTCATGAAAGCCTTGCCCCAAACTGTTGTACACCATCGGGAGAAAAAAACAGTCAAGGACCAGGTAATCAGCTAAGGAAGGGGAAGAAACGGGAAAGCCCGGGAAAGTTTTGGAAGCTCAACAAAGATTAAAGAAAGTTTCAAGGGGAACAGAAGGACTCCAGAAAACGGAAAGGGGGCACGAAGTGCTGGAACGTCAAAACCAGGAAAAAAGTGAAAAAACTCTGGGACTAAAACCTAAAAGGAAAAGGGGGCCGACCATCTCCCCATGGTTTTAAAGAGGAAAGGGGGGGTTTTTTCCCCCCAACAAAATTTCAAACATCTTAAAACAGGAATTCCTGGGGATGGAAAAGCAAATTAGCCCCAATTTTAAAAGAACAGACATAAAGCAAAAACTACAGACCGTTCACTCTTATAGTATAAAAATCAGGGAAAGTTTATCGGGAAAAGGGGGTGGGGGGGCACCGAAAAAGTTAAAAACCACCAGCATTTTTTGGGAAAGGGAAATCCTGTGCCCAAAACCTCTGGTTTATGACAGGTGGAGAAAAGAAAGAGAGAGAGGGTGGGTGTTGTTTTTTTGGACTGAAAAGGGGGCTTTGCCAAATTCCCAAAAGGGTTTGCAAAAACTGGGGACCGCAAAAACAGGAAGGCACTCAATGGATCAGGAATCTTTTCAGGAAGCAGCACGATCATGGTATGGCAAAGGGGTCAGAGTGGCCCTGTGACCAGGGGTCCCCGAAGTCATCCCAGGACCTTTTGTTTTGGTATTTTGAACGACATACGGAAAGGAAAAACTCGAGTGTCCCTTTTTTTGCAGATGATGGGGAAAAAAATCGACGAAGACCCGGCAGAAAACAAGGGACTGGAAGGCTGAGCCTGGTCAGCAATTATCCTGATTAATCCAAATGCAAAATTGAAGATTGGGAAGGGGGAAAAAAAGGCCGCAACATAAGTTAGGCAAGACTCAAACCTCCCAGGAAAAGATCGGGGTGGAGGTAAAACCACCAAACTCCCGAAGCGCCCTCAACCCAAAAAACTGCTGCAGCATTGGGGCCCCGAAACCCCAAAAATTCCGAACTTAATAAGGGTCGTTAGGGCCTATTCACCTAACTTAGGCCATATTTGGGTATGGGCCTTTTAAAAAGGCCCCTAAAAAAAGAAAGTGCAAAAGGTTTTTTCAACAGACTAGTCCCAGGCTAAATTGTCCACGAGGGAAAAGGGTTGAAATCCCAGCACTGGAGGCGGAGGGGGGGGGCATGATAACGAAAAAAATACGGGGAATTGACAAAGGGGGACAAAAAACGGATGTTCCCGAGATGGACACAGAACAAGGGGCACAATTGGTGAAAACCCCGATGAATCAAAGGGGGTGTTGGAGTTTTTTCGCCCAAAGTATCAGAATGGGAAAAGTTTGGAAAGGGGTGTGTGGGGGCAGGACCATACTAGTTTTTAAAAGGGGTATGAAAACTCAGGCCGGAAGGACCTGTACGATCAGGAAAAGGCGGGGGCCCGGGGGGCCCCCCCCCAATGGGAAAAACCCCAAAACCCTAAAAAACCACCCCAAATAAAAAAAATAAAAAAAGTAAATACACACACACACACACACCCCACCCCCACACACCAAAAACAAAAACAAAACACAAAACACACACACACACACACACACACCAAATATAAGTGTAAAAACAGGGTCTGAATGTTTGGAAAGGGTTAGAGCAGTGGAGTTGTCTGAGGGCAATGTGTGGGGGAAAATTCCGAAAATTCGTTGTCTGAGGGTTGGACATTTGGGGATGGGAAAAAAGGAAGGGAGGGGCATAAATTTGTAGTGAAGGGAAAACATGAGGGTCCTCCCAGAAAGTTTTGGGAAAGGGGGGGTAAAGAAATTTTTTGAGAGGGGCTTGGTTGCAGGTTTATGTGGGTGTGTTTAAAAGGGTGAAGGAGGCAAATGGTTTTATACGACATGCTGTTGAAGTGGGAACGAGATAAAATTTATGAACGGATTTAGAAACCAGTTGGAATTTGAATCCTGGAGGGGGAAGAAATGTTTCACTCCAAAGGATGGAAAACTTCAGTGTTTGTTTTTTTTAAAAATTAAAATTATATATATATATATATATATATATATATATATATATATATATATATATATATATTTATAATTTAAAAATTTTTTAAAAACAACATCTGTCTGCCAACAGTTCTGTTACGCCACTTCGGACCTTCTTTTGAAACTTGCCCCAGGTTTTTTAGGTGGGGGATGGGGGGTGGGTCCCACTCGCTCTACTCACAGCCTAGACTCAGACAACAGGCCCCTCCCCTCTCCCCCCTGGGCCATGGGGAGAAACACACAAGCCCTTTTCCCCCCGCTTTTCAAATAAAATAAAGCCTCGAAAATGTTTATCATTTAACCCCCTACCAAAACATCCAAAAAAACCTTAAAACATTGGTGGAAACGGTATCACACAGTTGTGTTTTCTGGAGAGGAAAGGGAAAAGAATGAAGTTGTTTCACTTCATCCCTACACTAAAACATCCGTCTCAATGAGTTATCGATGTCGTGTCTGCAATTTCAGCATCCGACACAGGTACAAGCGGATCTAGCCGAAATTTGCCGAATTTCTTGAGAATTTAAATGGGGTCCCAGTGACCCCCGCTCAGCGTCCCCGCTGTTTCTAATCACGTTCGCATCATTTTTTTTTGTGCTTTGTTGTTCGCTCGCACAGCTATTTAAACCAGGTGGTTTTGTGGTGATTTCTGCGTCCAGTGTGAGTTTTTCCACGTGTTTGTGGGTGGGGGGGAGGAAATGGCGGGTTCCGCCTCACTCACCCCCGCCTCCACCACCCCACCACTATGTACTCCTCCCCCTGCTGTGTTTCTGCTGTTTTCTTGAAATTTATTGCCGGCTGTTTTCGGGCCCTCAAATTCATGGATCGCTTCCCTAATCATGACCCACTGGATCCCCACCCCGGGGTGTGGCGGCCGCGTCGGGCCACATGCGGTTGCGCTCCCGACTCGAGTAAATTCGTGCACACCTCAGGTTTCTGACGTCCAGTGCTGCTGATGTCTCTTTTGGGGCTTCATCCTGACTCCTGATGCATATCAGGTTTATTTATGATATTGTCAGAAGATTGAGAGAAGATATTGTGTGTTTTTCCTCTCAGTCGGGGTTCTCCCCATGTTAGTGTATGGCTTAGTGTCAATTTTTTCCAGAAAATCATCATTTGCTAGTTTAAACCATGTTGTCCGCATTACCCGGGTGTGTAAATTTTCCTTTTCCAGTGTGGTCTTGAACCCAGGATAGCACCTCTGACTTGTCCCCCCGGTGACCAGCGCGTTAAACTGATTTAAAACCCCTGACATAGGCCCCTTTGCAAAGCTCTTTTCGTCATTAAGTTTGCGGGTTTTCCTGCTCGATTCCCATCGGTTTTTTCCTTTCCCCAGTCTTTGGTGCGGTTACATGTGAAACAAGTCTGGGGATTTGACAACCTCTGCTATAACTCCAACTTCGGAAGGGGCATTCGTCAAGCCGCAGTTACCCCTGTTGGCGGGGCTGTCGAAGTCGGCTTCGTAGCTCCTGCAAAAAATGATGTCTTTGACTGCAACCCCCTCACTGCGTCTGGTGAAAGATGTTACAACCCCCGAATTTCCCCCAGTCTCTCTGCGACTCCCCCCGCTTCACGCTCGCCGGGTGACAGCCAGCAACAGTACCAGTCGAAGTTCCTCTGAGTGCTTGCAAATCCCCCTTTCCCGGTTTTTGGCGACGCCCTACCCCCGAGGGCACCAGCAGTTCCCCAGGTTATGAACCTGCGTGACTCCTCGATGATTGCTTCACGCTCTGGGGGCCTACGTTGCATTACAGCTCAGCCAACGATGTCTCCTGTTTTAGTATCTGTCAACGCAGGGAAGGCGTGCAGTGATGCCCCAAAAAACCCCCACCTATGCCACGATTTTTTTACAATTTTTTTTTTCCCTCCAATTTTTTTTCCCTGTCCCTATGTATTAAAAGTTTTATTTTGTGCTGGCCCTTTCCTCAGAGAGAGAAAGGGGTTTTTTTTTAAAAAATATTGTCGTGTCAGGAACGCAAAAGTACCTGAGCAAATGTGCAGCTTTCTGTCTGCGGGCACCTATGCTGTCTGAGCTTCTTCATATTTCGCCCTCTCTAGGCCTGCCCAGGTCGTGGGACCTGTCCCCTCGCTCCCCTCCCCCACCCCTGGCTCAGAAAACATCTCTCCCTTGGGCGGGCCCCTCCCGGAATGGCCCCAAAAAAAAAACCTTTTACCCCCCCCGACTTTCAAATAAAAAAAAGAAGCCCCCAAAGACTTTATCATTGAACCCCCTCCAAAAACCCCCCAATAAACCTAAAAAAATTTTATATATATAATGTAAAAAAAATATATATATAAATATATATATATATATATATATATATATATATATATATATATATATATTAAAAAATTTTGATGGTATGAAATGGATGACAGATCATGAAAGTTTGGGGGGGGTTTTTGGGAAAGAAACGTGGCGGGGTGGATGTCCCCTCACAAAGTGGGTTGTTAGTTGTAACGACGTGAAGGGGGTTTGGGTGCTCGGCCCAGCTGGCGTAAAGGTTTTTCCCTGAGCTTTCTCGGCACAAGCTGGCGTGAATTTTTTGCCTGAGCAGTGCTCGGCCCACTGGCGTGGTGGTTGCCTGGCATGCTCGGCACCCCCCTTATCGTCTCAAACTTCACCCTTATGGAGAAAATTTGGGGGGTTTCTTTAGGCAATCGGGAAGTTTTAATTATCAAAACCCCAAAACTGGTCCGTATTGGTGGTGTCTGGTATATTGGGGAAGTTTTGTAAGCTTTTTTGCGGGGCGGGTTTGCGTAAGTTGAAAGGCGGGGAGGGAAGGGGGGGTATGAGGGGAAAAGATGGGGGCTGGTGAGAGGGTTGGAGGGGAGGTTTGTAAAGGACGGGAGATTTTATGGGAGGTGAAGGGACAGTGGGATGGAGGCAGAGTGGGGGGAAAGGGAAAAACAGGGGGAACGGGGAAGGGAGACGGGTTTTGGTGAAAAGGGGGCATGGAACAGATCAGGGGATAGGGAAGGGTTGGAAGTTGTTTATGGATACAAAAGGGAAAGACAGATGACTGAGGTCTTCCGGGCCCACACTGGGGAACTATCCTCCTCTTTTTGACCCCGACCGTTATGTATTATCTAGATGTTTGGGAAGGGAAGTAAAAAAACCAACCCCCTTCCTCCTTGCCACTTCTAACGTAAAAAGGGGGAAGGGGGGGGGATAAATATTTTAAAAAGGAAATGAAAATTTGAGAAATAAATGGAAACTGAGCTAAAACTACATCTTGTTAATTATACAGCTGCTTCTGGTGTTCCACTGCCCTCAAAGGCTGTATGCCAGTGGTTCTACTGTATGGTGAAAGCGCAAAACATCATAGAATCTGGGCTGGCCCCCCTTTTGATTGTATATGAGAGTCCGTATGAGTTTAGTGTGTGTGTTGAGTAAGGTAGTGAGTGTACAAGAAACATTTCCTCCTGTTTCCCCCCACCTTACTCATGCTGAATTTATAAAAACATAAGAAAGAAGGAACCTGCAGCGGGTTTTCCCCAAGAAAAGGCCCATGTCACCCCCTGGCTTGCCCCTCTAGTCAGGAAACTTCAGCAAGGAAGGAGCAGGGCCCTGACCTATAGCACAAGCTAGTCAGTTAAACTAACACCCCCCCACCCACTCTTTTTTATCACCCTTTTAAAATTACACAACGTCTTGTTTTATGACGGTCTCGGGTTTTTTCCCACTCATCCCCAACTCTTTTCCAAATCAGTGCTTTCCTATATCCTTCCTGAATCGAATATTTCCAGCTTAAATCATTGTGAGCCCTTCTTGCGGATATTTTCAGCACCTATTTACACCCCCCTTTATTTATTCCTTTTTTCCTTTTTCACCTCATCATATCCTCCTAATTCTACGCCTTTCGAGGGTGTAGTTTCAGGGCCTCATCTATCCTCTGGGAAGATTTCTACTACACGGAATCAATTTTGTCCCTTAGGGTTTCCAGGCATTATATCCATTCTGTAATCGGTGACCAGAACTGAGAAATAATCTAAATGAGGCCTAAAAAAGGATATATAGAGTTGAAGAACAACCTGAGGATTTCTTTTTTACTTCTTGTTTGGGGCTAAGGATTCTTTAGTTTTTGCGAACCTAATCCCTGTTTCTTCGTTTTACATTATATTTTATTAAAAAACCCCCGGGTTTCCCCCCAAGGCAGGGTGGCCTAAAAAAAAAACCATCATTCCTCCATCACTGTCTTGCCAGAGGTGCCCTACTATTAAAAACTGAAAATTAACACCCCCCCCTTTTAGTGCAGACACTATACTTCCCATCTCCAGAGTCAAGTCCCCCCGTTTCAAAAATCCCATAAATGTAATCCTTACACCCCAACAGCACATCAAGTCTAAAAACCATTTGTCTCCATTTGCTCCTGTCTCCACTCCCCCTTGCTAAAGCCCAACCCACTCCTTTTAACCCCCCTTTTTTCCCCCCCCCTCCAATTTTTCCCTAGGCGGCCCTCCCCATCCCCCCCCCTACAGTTTGTATCTCTCAGAGTCATTCTATTTCTTCCATCCCTCTACATGAAACGATGATGTTTGGTTCCCCCACCCCCTATTCTCAAACTAGTTCTCTGCATTCTCACCCCTCATTGCCTCAGACAGACATCTCCATGCCTCCCCTTCTCTTTGTTGCAACATTCACAACCCCCTTCCCCCCCTTTTAAAGAGCGTTGGTATAACAAAACTCCCACTTTCCCCCTCTTTTTTGATGGACAAAGTTCTTTGTCTGCTGAACTCCTCAGTGCACAACTCACCTTTCCTCTCTAAATTTTACAATTCCCTCATCCCATAGACCCATCGGGACAATCCCTCCCAATATCTGAAAAATTACCTCCCCCATTCTCCCCCAATCCGATATCAGTCTTCTGTTGCCTAATGTTTTTTTAAACTCACCCCTTACTCTTTCCCATTCCTTTTTTCCCTTCTTTTACTACTTTCCAAACTCATCCCAACCTCCCTTCTCTTCAAAATCTCCCAAAGCACAATTCATAGCAAAAACAACGGGAAACCCCCACTTTTTTTGATTCTTCATCTTTTAACCCCCCTCTTGCCAACACCCAGCATTACTTCTTTTCTCTTAAATATTTGAAAAACCAAGGTGACATCACACTATTCTAAGGCCTACTTTACGGGGAAATAATCCCCCCCTCAACTCTAACCTGAGCCTCAATATTCTCTTTTTTTAAACCCTTTAAAAACCTACCTCCTATTCCATCATTTCAATGTCTGACTTCCCTTCCCCTATCCACCTTATCATATGCCTTTGCCAAATCCACAAATCCAAAAAACCTCTTTCCCCTTTTCTAAATATGTTCACCTTTTTTTTCCCTGCAAACCTTCGTCTACCCCTCCTCCCTTTTTAAAACCTCCTTGTTCATCTGTTCCTGCTATCCTCTTATATAATTCTATCAAAAATCTCTCCCATACACTTTTCCCAGGCTCAACGAACCCCTAAATCCTTTCATGACCCAGTAATTTTAAAGATCTACATTTTTAGTTTATTTGGCATGGTTTTTTTCCCTTCCCAACATTGAGAACTTTGCATTTGTCTATATTAAACTGCCCATAGTCTGCATCGGTTATTCAAATCATCGGGGTGCTCTAATGTACTCATTAAAATTTGGACGCCTGTTTTGGTGTCCCCCCAAATTTTCTTCCCTTTTATTCCCTCATCTTTTGTTTTTTAAATTGTTGAAGAAAATGGGCCCCAACCTGTCCCTGCGGAACCCCCGGCGTCCCCCCATTCTGATTTCCCCCCATTGATCAAACTCTCTCTCCTTTTTAAACTATTCCTCTCCCCAGGAAAAATTCTCTCCCCCCTATTTCCTTTCCTCAATAGCCACTGATTGAAACTCTATCGAAAATCTTCAAAGTCTATATACCAATAACATATTCTTTTCCCATTTACATGGTAAAGGTTAAAATTCATCAGTCAAGTTTCAAAAGGGGCCCTTTGATAAAATTATATGAGTTATTTAAAGGGTACGCACTCCCCCCTTTGGGGGCACAGTGTGTGTGTGTGTGTGTGTGTGTGTGTGTGTGTGGTGTGTGTGGTGTTTTTTTTTTAATATAATTATTGCCAAATGGCAAATTTGGATCTTGGCAAAAAACCCTTTTTCCATATAGGAAAAAGTTAAAAATTTGTGTATGCAATAATTTCAAAATCATCAGACCTAACAAAAAAAATATTTTTCATTTTGGTTGGGTAAAATAAATTTTTTATTTAAAAAATTTTTTAAAGTTAGGTAATTTTTAATTTCCTTTTGGTGCAAAATTATAAATTTTACATAAACATTAATAAAAAAAATATATTTTTAAACATGAGAAAATTTTAGAAAGGACTTAATTTTAAATGAGTTCTTCAAATAATTTTACATATTCATTTGACATATATATATATATATATATATATATATATATATATATATATATATATATAAAAAAAAAAGTATACGGGGAAGGCGCTGTATGGCTCATAAAAGGATGCCCCTTTTTTCACCCTATGTGCTAATTTTTAACCCCCCCGACCCCCCCCGCCCCCCGCCCGCCCGCCCCCCCCCCGCCCCCCCCCCCCCCCCCCGCCCCCCCCCCCCCCGCCCCCCCCCCCCTCGCCCCCCGCCCTCCCCGCCCCCCGCCCCCCCCCCGACCCCCACCCCCCGCCCCCCCCCCCCCCCCCCCCCCGTCGCCCCCCGGCCCCCCCCCTCGCGCCCCCCCCTGCCCCCGTCCTTCTTGCCCTTTTACGTGTCGTCGGATCGCCCCTTCCCCAATTTTTTCCGATTTTTCAATTTTTTAATTTCCCCTTTCAGACTCCATCTCCTCGGATAAAATTTTTGATTCCCCTATTTAAAAATTTTTTTCTCTAATAAAAAGCCCCCAATTCCCGGAAAAAATTTTTGGGTTCCCCCTCGGGGTAACATTCAAATGAACTCCCCCTATGGGCATGTCTTTTTTACACGGTCTAAACAAGTGTGACGTCAGTATTCCTCTCATTAAGTTAAATGAACAAAAAGTGTGTTTACTCGGCGGTCAGTGACGTCCGTGATGACCTCACACCGGCTAATCTTGTCACCCCCTATGTCAGTGACGTCCGCGATGACCCCCCCAAAAAGCTGAATCTTGTCTTTTTCCCCCCTATGTCAGTACGTCACGTGGGCCCCCAACAGGCTGAATCTTGTCCCCCCCAATTTCTATACAACATAAAAAACTTTTCCTTTTAAACCCCGGGATAATCCAAATAATTTCACTTTTTTTCTTAAACCCCAAACAACCCACAATTTCTTTAAAAAACAACACAAGTCTAACTTTTCTCTTTTTAACTTTTCATCTCAGGTCCCCCCCACAGTACCTTCTCCCCTCCTCCCCCCCTCCAACCCTCACCTCAACCAACCTCACAATTTTCCCCTCCCCCAAATTTTTTCTCTTTTAACTATTTCATCAGAAAGCCCCCAAACACATAACCATTTTTCGAAAAATTCCTAGTCACAATTTCATTAAGTTAATACCACCCCTACTTTATTTTGAACACCTTCAAAACCTCTCATAAATCATTTGAATAAAAAATACCTGAACATTTCCAAACAACATCATTTCCAAGAAACTTTTTAAATACCCCCAAAAAAGTTTGACAGCTCAATTTATCTCATTAAAATTTCATTAAATTACAACTCACCCCCAAATTTCCTCAGTCTCAGACAAAACATTATAAAAAACAAACTAAAACACTTTCTTTGAACATCACCAAAAACACCATCATTCCCTTTTAAATCCCCAAAAACATCATTCAGAACCCAAAACCTCTGAATACTCTCAGAACACCTTCATAAGTCTTTTGAAATCATTTGAACCCCTTAAAAAACCTTTAAAAATTTTCAAACATCACTGGCATTTCCCAAAAACCCCAAGTACTCCCAAATCCCAACAGAATACTAAAAAACCCCACTAATCCCTAAAACCCCACCAAAATCACCATAAACTAAGATCAACCCCCCAAACACCCCAACACCCCAACCCACAACCCCCACCCCACAATTTTTTCTCTTTTTAACTAATTTCATCAGAAAAGGCACAACAAAACCCACTTGTAACATTTTTTTCCGGTTCTCTGTTCGACAACAACACCCACAATCCCAAATCCCAACCCCCCAAAACCCAAATCCCCCACCCCCAAACACACAAAACCCACACACCCCCCACACACACAACCCATCACCCCCCCCACATCCCCCCCAAAAAACCCCCACCACCCCACATCCCCCCCCCCAAAATTTTTTTTCTCTTTTAATAATTTCATCGAAATCCACAAAACCCCCCAACTTATAATCACCCTTTGAATAACCTCAAAACCCCTTTAGTACTCCCAAATACACCACTGAATACTACTAAAACCCACTGAATACCTCAAACACCACCAAAATCCCATAAACTAAGATCAACCCCCACTCCCCCAAAACCCCCCCCATCCCACCAACAACCCCCCTAATTTTCTCGTTTAATTAATTTCATCAAAAAAAGCCCCAAAAAAAAACCCCACTTATACATCTTTTTGGTATCTCTGTTCATCTTCCAAAACCCCTCATCATCCCAATTTATTCACTTTTTTTCCCCTTTTTTTTACTGAATCTTAAATGTAATACACATTCCTTTTTCATTACTAAAATTCTAATAAAATCCTCCCCATACCCATGCCCTTTTTCCACAAAAATTATTACTCATCAATTCTTACTCCCCAACTCTGCGACATGTTTAAACACCCTCCATTTTTTTCAATATTCATCTTTTCAATTCTATAATTTTTTTTAAAAATTTTCCCCACACATTATTTTTTTTCAGTAAAATCCCCCATATTTATTAAATTTCAAAATCAACCCTCCCATCCCCCTCTCCATCTCCCCATTTTCTTCACACCCCTCACCCATCTCCCCAACCTCTTCAAACACACAAAAAAATAAATTTCCAAAAATGCATCTCATCCCCCATCTCTCCACAAAAATCCTGTCCAAGATATTCACAAAACTCTATAAAAACCCCAAACACACACACACACACACACACACACACACACACACAAAAAAAAAAAACGGGGGGAAAGTGGTCAACATGGAAGGAAAAAGTTTATAAATGAAAACCAGCATGGGTTCTGGAAGCAAATCTTGTATCACAAACCTCCTTTTTATGAAAAGGTAACGGGTAAGACACGGAGAGGGTTGGGTAATTGCTTTTTCTAGACTGCAAAGGCCTTTGCCCATTTCCCCCACAAGGATTAGTGCAGAAGCTGGAGGATCAGGCACACGAAAAAGGAAGGGCACTGCAATGGAAAAGGGGAATCCTGACGGGAGGCAGCAAGAGTCATGGTACGTAAAGGGGGTATCACAGTGGGCGCCTTTCGGGGCAGGGGTCCCGGGGTCAGTTCTAGGACCAGTGCTTTTGATATAGGGAACGACTGAGGGAAAGGGAATAGACTCTGAAGTGTCCCCCGTTCCCAGATGACGTGGTTTATGGGGAATTAAATCGGACGAGGGTGACGGACTGCAAAGGCCTGGGAGGCTGGACATGTGGGAATGGCTTCTCAATTCAATCCCCCAAAAAAAGTCATGAAGAAGGAGGAAAGAGAGACAGAGTTTGGCTGGTGGACAAAACTACAGACCTCCCGGGGGAAAAAACCTTGGGGTGACCATAACACCGGCACATCACCGGGGCACACATCAACCAAAAAACCCCTTTTCAGCATCGGGGGGGCCCGGAAAAATGAGAAAGCGTTCCCATCCTTAATAAAAATCGTTCAAGCACTGACTTTTATTTGGCCCATACTGGGTTGGCCCATTTTTGGAACCCACCTGGTCAACACGTCAAGAAATTTGAGAAATAAAGGTTTCAACAAGGCTAGTCCCAGGCTCGGGAAAGTCTCGAGGAAGGTTAAGGAAATCGGACTGACACTGGGGGGAAGAGGCAGGGGGACATGATAACGACATAAAAATGCGGGGGAAAAGACAAGGTGGACGAGATAGGATTTTCCCGGGGGACACAGGGACAAGGGTCACAACTGGAAAATGAAGACTCAGACGAGTCAGGGACGTTGGAAATATTTCTTCAGTCAAGAGTTGTCACAAGTGGAATAGCCTAGCAAGTGAAGTAGTGGGGCAGGAACCCTCATAGTTTTTAAAAGAGGTTTCAAAGCTCAGGAAGCAGAGAGGGGTCAGTGGGGATCGGGGGAAAGGGGGGCCAGGGCTGAGTCTCGACCCCCCCCCATTAGGTGGGTTGGTGTTTTTCCAAACTGCCCCTAACCTAACCCAACCTACTAACCAGCAACCTAAAAAACCGGGCCCAACCTGACCCCCCAACCTGCCGCCCGCAGACCTAACAACCTAACCCCTAACCTAACCTGCCTCAACCCAACCTCCCAAAATTTCTCCTACCACCAACCTAACCTAAACCAGTAACCACCTGCCCCCCCTTTCTCCCAAATTTCCCCTTCTCCAACCTAACCCAGCCACTGAACCCCTTTCCAACACAACCCCTAAACTCCTAACTAACCTTCCCAATCTAACCTAACAACCTGTCCAACTAACCTAACCCAACCTAACTTTCCCAAAAACTCTTCTTAAACCCAACAACCAACCTTTCCTAAACCCAACCAACCTAATTTTCTAACCTAACCCAACCAATAAAAAAACCTAACCTAACTTTTCCTAACCCCCTTCCCCTTTTCCCCTTTTCCCCTCAAATCCACTAAAATCACTGTACAAAATATTCACAAAACCAAAACCAAAAAACACACACACACACACACCTCCTTTCTTTAAACATTTAAAACACCCCCTCATCATTTGAGACCACCTTTTTTCAATATCTCTCATCCCAACCTTTATCATCTCACTGAACAACCCCAAGTTCGAAACCCCTCAAAATCATTTTAATACTCCATAAACCTTTGAAAATTTCAAAAACACTAACCTTCCAAAATATCATTTTTATTCTCCCCAAAAAAGATTTATCACTCAATTTATCTCCTTAAAATTTCTGCAAAAAACACATCCCCATACTCTCCCCCCGTCTCAGCTTTAACATTAAAAAAAAAATAACTCCCAAATGACATGAGACATTTTCAAAACTAACAAAAAACCTTTTTTTTATCTCTTCAAATCCCACATAAACGTTTTTTAAACATAACCCCAACTAAAGCACACATTTTTTGTACACATTCTCAAAACACTCATAACGAAACCTTTTAAAACATCTATCTTTTTTTAAAAATCCCCCATTTTTTCCCCCTTCCAAAAACCAACACACTATTTCACACTTCATTTATTAAATTTTAACCCATTTAAAACCTCCTCTTTCAGACTTTCAAATTACACAAAAAAAAAAAAAAATAATCGTCCTTAACTGGGGCATTAAAATTTTAAACCCCTCAACGGGGAACCAACCCTGGGCCTTTCAAAAAAAACTTTAAATATTTTAACCCTTCAAAACACCATCAAAAACCCGAATACTCCCAAAAAACACTGTTACTCCAAATCAACGAAAACTCCAAATCACCTCCCCCAAAAATGTTAAAATCACCATCTCTCCCTGAAATCCCCCAAACACTAAAAAGAACTCCCCTCCATTTGGGGATAAAAAACATCCAAAACCTAAACCAAACACTTAGTCAGATCACCCTCAACGAAACATATCACACCACATATTCTAAACAACCACCAACTACAATCACCCATGTTCCTTACCTAAAAATCCCAATATCACAAAAAAAAATCATTTTTATAAACATTTCACACAAAAAAAACATTTTGAAATATCTAGCCTCCCCTCCACCCCAACACGATGTCCCCCCAGGACCCACAGGGTCACCCTAGTGACGTCACCTCCCCTTGTGTTATTGGTGGTTTTAAAACACCCCAACCCCCCTTTTTACCTGTTGTCCTACTTATCTAAGAACACACATCCAGACGTTACCGTTTTTTGACCCCCCCAAGATCACAAAAAAACACATTTTTATAAATTTTTCCCCAAAAACGATCACCAATTCCATATCATGTTTAATAATTCAAATTCAAAATCAAAAATTAAAACAGACTAAAAATCGATACAAAAACATTTTTTTTAAACATTCCCAAAAAAAAAGACATAAAAATAACAACACTTCCAAACATCTATAACATAACATGGCCCATAACATATCACTATCACAAAAAAAAAAAATCAGACCCCCATCATTTTTAAACACAAATTTAAGACAGAACATCCCCAAATCTAAGACATTCACCTCCCAGACAACCCTCTTAACTAAAACTCCCCTGGCTCTAATGTCATGGGGACCCCTCGGGGTTAAAACAACTCCCAGGGGATATACGGAATGAAATAAAGGGAAAGGGTGTTTTACGGTTTGGGTGGGGAAAATTTATATCAACATAAATGGGGATAATATTCAACCGCAATATTAAATATGGATTTTTTGGGGTATTTTTAATTAAAATGTGTATTTTCTTTTTGGGTGAATTCGATTTTTTTAATTCAAAAAAAACGGAAAAAAAACGGGCGCGGGGGGGTCCCGGGCGACGCTCGAAGGGGCGCAGAAGGGGCGGGGGGGGCGAGGGCAGGCGGGCGAGGGCGCGGCGGGGGGGGGTGGTGGGGCGACGAACGGGGGCGCGGGGGGGTCGTGGGGGGGGTCGTGGGCGGGGGGAAATCATTAGCATTTTTGAAAAGGTCTTGCACATGGGGTGAAAAAAGGGCATTGCCAAAAGGTGTGAAGGCGGCATCCTTTGATGGCCAAACCCCTTTTAGTACTACTTATATATATATATATATATATATATATATATTATATATATATATATATATATTAAATAAAATTTATACTGGAAAGGACCTTTTATCTTTGGAAAAACAAAATTCTTTTCCGGAAAAAACCTTTTTTTGAATAATTTTCTTCTCCTAAAAAAACCCTATATTTGTTGTGGTTTTTAAAATTATTTAAATATTTAAAAAATTTTTTAAATTTTCTAAATTTTTTTTTATAAAATTTTTAAAAATTTTTTTCTTTTTTAATTAAAAATTTTAATTAAATTTAAAAAGAAAAAAAATTTTCTTTAAAAATTAAAAAACAAAAGCAATTTTTATTTTGGGTAAAAACCCAACTAAATATATTTTTAATTTTTTAAATAATTTAATATAAAAAAAATTAAAATATATTTTTTCGGAAAACCCCCCCTTTAGGGAAAAAAATTTGGGCGGAAATTTTTTTCCCCCCCCCCAAAAATTTTTAATTTAATATATAATATTTATTTAAAAAAAATTTAAAATTTTATTTTAAAAAATTTTATATATATATATAATTTGTGGAAAACGAACCGATATTCTTGATACAACCTCATCTTTCCAAAAGGACAATGAAAAGGTTATCAATAATTTCCAAAAAAACATTCTAATAACAAAAATATATTTCACTGTTTTTTTATATTAAAATTTTTTAAACTCTAAAAAATATTTATTAGGTTAAAAATAATTTTTTATAAATTTTTAAACTTAATGAAAAGAATTCTTCAAACATAAGAAAATTTTAAAAGGTTAAATTTTTAAAAGGTTCTTGCTGAAAAAATTTTTCATATTCAACAATATTTTTTTATTATCCATGGCCCATTCCCCAAAAAAAAGGGAAAAAAAAAAATTTCACCATCATTCACTCCATCACTGTCTTGCCAGAAGGGGGGTTTCCTTCAGTTTTAAACTGCCTTCCCCCCCTTCCCGGTCGGCCCGTTTTTCCCTCTCAGGACTCAAGTCCCCTGCCAATTTCCTGACCCCTTCATAAATGTTACCCCCCTCCAACAGCACGTCAAGTATTAAAAACCATTTGTCTCCATTCCTCCCATAAACCTCCATGCCTGCTGGAAATCAACCCCTCCCAAAACCTCCTTTACCCCCTCCCTCCCCCTTTTTGGCCACCCCCCCACCCTTTCCCTTTCCCCTAAGACTGATACCTCTTAAAGTTATTCTGTTTCCCTCCGTTCTCCTGTCCGAACCATAACAACCCTTCCTCAGCCCTCTGGACAACAGTTTGGAATCCCCCTCCTAACTTCCAAACTACAATTCTCTGCATTATTTCACACCACATTGCTCTCAGACATGACATCTCCACTGCCTCCCGCCTTCTCCTCCTGCAACATTCTCACCCCTTCCCCCCATATAAGGCGTTTAAAAAAATACTCTCATACATTCCCTCTTTGCCTCCAGGACAAAATTCTTTGTCTCCACAGACTCCTAAATGCACCCTCCCCCTTTTCCCCCCTATTCTGATTCACCTTCTTTTATGACCCATCCCCTCTCCACTCCCCAAAATCTGAAAACATTCCCCCCTCCTCCTCTCTCCCTCCCAAACTGATTCAATCCCATCCCTAATCTTTTTTTATCCTCATAACCCTCTTTCCCTTTTTCACTTTCAATTTTCTTCTTTTCACCCTACCAAATTCACCACCCAATCTGCAACTTCTCTTCAGAATCTCCCCAAAAGGGACAGTGTCATCAGCAAAGAACTGTGACAAATCCCCCTTTTTGATTCTTTATCTTTTAACTCCACGCCTCTTGCCAGACCCTCGCATTTTCTTCTCACACCCCCTCTAAAATATTAAACAACCACGTGACATCACATCCTTTGTCTAAACCCACTTTTACGGGAAAAAATTTTCCCCCTTTTTAAAATTCTAACGGCCTCCTATCCCCATAAAAAATCTTCCCGCTTTCATAACCTACCTCCTAACCCCCACCTGCAACATCTGCCATTGCCCCTATCCCCCTGTCATACCCCTTTTTCCCAAAACCTAAATGCCACAAAAACCTCTTTGCCCTTTTCTAAAAAACTATTCCTTATATGTTTCCCGTAAACACCTGGTCCCACACCCCTTCCTTCCCCAAACCTCCTTGTTCATTTGCTTCCCATTCTCCGTCTTCTCTTAATTCTTTAATAATAACTCTACCATCACTTTGCAAATTTTACTCCCGACTTATCCCCTATAATTTTCATTTTCTTTTTTCCTTTTCCTTTATACAAAAAAACTTGCATCTCTCTGCCAATCCCCGGTCCTTACCCCCTTCCATACATTTATTAAAAATTTCCAACCATAAACTATATCCCACCTCTTTTTTTTCTATCTTTATCCCTCAATCCCGGGTGCCTTACCCCCTTTTTTTTACCTCTCTGAACTTCCCCCCCACTCACACCTTTTTTTCCCCTCATATATATATATATATATATATATATATATATATATATATATATATATATATATATATATATATATATATATATATATATATATATATATATATATAAAATAAATAAAAAAATTATACACTTAGTGTGTTTGTCTTGAGCGAATGTATCATTTTCACACTTACGATAGCGGGTAGTTTATTACATTCTATTATTCTGTTGGATAAAAACCTTTGCATACGTTCGTGTTGTATTTCCTGCATCGTAGTTTCATTGCATTTTTTCCGAGTTACGAACTCATTCAGCACTTTAGATAATTCATCATATTTGAGTGTATCAAAGCCATTCAGCATCTTGAAGGTCTAAATGAGATCTCGTAGTCTTTTTCCTAAGAGGAAACAAGGGCTGAGTGAGTTTTCATAACGTTTATCTCTGAGTGATGGCACGAGTTTCACAGCCATTCTCTTTTTCCTTTCTAGCGTTTCTTTAGTTTTTTGCGTAATTTGGAGACCAAAACTGGACGGCATATTCAAAATGCGTCAAAGATATTGTGTCTAGCGTTAAGTTCTTGAATATTTTAGCTATGGAACCTAGCAGTTTATTACCTTTACTGCTTGCAAATATGCAATACTTGGTACTTTTGGGGGTCGTTGCTTATGATTAATCCTTTTCTGTTTTGGGTAAATTTCTTACCAAATATTTTGCATTGTTTGATATTACACCTAAAATGCATTATCGTACACTTGTCTACACTGAAACTCATCTTCTACGTCTTCGACCTGTCCAGATCATTCTTGTATACTCAAGCAATCTGCTCTGGATGCTGCACAGTTTTTTTGTTTTTTTTTTCCAAACTTGGTGTGGTCTGCAAATTCTTGTTATCTTGGATGTTAACCCTTCCTCGTGGTCATTTCTGTATATCATGAAGAGAACTGAACCAAGATCCTGTTCTTAGGGAACTCCATTCTTTGTTTACGGCAAACCACTCAGACATCTCTCCTTTCAGTACCACTTTTTTCTGAATCAGCGCTATTTCAGACATGAAGTTTGTCTCCTATAACATGAGCTTTATTTTGGTCAACAATCTTCGATGAGTACCTTGTCGAAGGGCTTCTGGAAATCTTGATATACATCTGTCGGGACCTTTTCATCCCAGTCTTTGTGTCTATAATTGAAAATTTTGAATAAGCTTGTCAAGACTAATCCTTCGTTGTGGTTATGAGGTTATTATTTTCGAGAAAATAACTACATTTTTCCCATAATAGTCTTCGGTTGCTTACCTAAAATTGACGTTAAACTGATGGGACGATAGAGGGACGGTGGCTGGAGAGAAAGGAGTGGAGAGAGGGGAGAGCGAAGGTTAGAAGTCTGGACGGGAGACGAAGCAGAAGAGTGGGATAGAGGGAAGAGCCGTAGGAAGGATAGACGGGAAGTGAGGCCACTGTAAGGAAAACGGAGGGTCAGTGAAAGCTAGAGATGTAACAGGTCAGGGAAGAAGGAAGGATAGTAGGGGAATTGGATATATTAGAGGTTACAAAGGAAAACAGATAGCAAATGCCTTTAAAGTCACCATCGCGGTTGTCTGCTGATAAGAACTGTCTACCTCTATTTAGATTTAGGACTATCTTGTATTATCTAAATGTTTAACCTCTTTAACCTCCTCCAACAGAAACCATTTTCATCTAACGGCGGGGGGGGGGAAGTATACCATAATGATACATTATATGAATTTTACAAAAGATATGGAAATGGATGAAAGGCATAGACTACGAACTACCTTAAAATTGTAATATATTTCCTACCTCAACTTCTACTGTCAATCTACTGCTACTCACAGAGCTGATGGAACCAGTGGTACTATTTCCACTTACCAGTTGCTGTGCTTCTGGATACTGTGGCGCAGGTAGACAGACACCACAGGTATATCCACCAGAATCCCTACCTCTACTTCTGTTACTGCTATTAACTTGGGTGGCTCATTGTGAACTGATCGTCCAGAGGTAGTTAATCTAACATCAGGGATTTGGTGATTATAGTTAGGCACAGCATAGTATCAAGTTAAAACCTACGTTAGCGAGGGTCTTGTTCAGCTGGATTTTAAAAGACTGTGTTATTTTCACTCTCACAGCTTCAGGTGTTTGTTCCAGTGTGCTATAATTACGTGTGCAATAAAGCCTTTACACACGTTCGTGTTGCATCTTTTGCCTCGATGTAGGGAAGAACAGCGGTTGAAGACATGTTGTAGAGGGAGGGTAAGAGGATGAGAAGGGTGAACAAACGTGGAGGGTAGAGATAGAGGGAACACGAAGATGGGAGTAGATAGAAGTGGATGATACAGAAAAGGGATGAGGGCAAGAGGAAGGAGGTTCCAGGAAGAGGTAGAGATAGGAAAGGGAGAAGAGAGAAAAGTATAGGTAATGAGTGGGAAAGGAGAAAAAGTTGGGAGACAGGGAGTGCAATGAAAGATGAGAAATAGAGGAATAAAGAGGAGAGAGAGAGAAAAACAGATGGGAGGAGGGAGGGGGAAAGAGTATTGGGTGGAATACAGTGATGATGGACGAATGAGAGGATTAAAAATACGTCTCCAGATGCAACTTAAGTTTCAATGGGCACACCTTACATCCAGCTGGGGTGCAACTTGTTGTGTCCAGAGCGTCTAAGTGGGCATAACCTGGCCTGCATGTTTAAGTGGGCACAACTTGCAGCTGGGTAGCAACTTGCATCCAGACAACCAAAAATTTCTATCAGATTTGAAAACAACTTTTATTTTTCTTAAACTCGTCTGAGTTTGGGTTTGCCTGAAGAAAGAGCCACAACTCAGAGAATGTGTAGTTCGCTGTACACACTATGGATCCCAAAACAAATAAAAAAATCTTCAGTACATACTTGAGTAAAAAGTGTTCGGTGTTCCAGTCTTATGAGACAGGTTATAGACCTAGCGGAGAGGACAGAGAATCGAGCCTCAACCAGCCTTCAAGCTAAATGTCCCACACTGTTTCTCCTGTCTTTCAATGCCCTAAAATCAGCACTTTAGTTATTATGAATCTTATTATCATAGGAAAGCGATAAAGCCGTAGGAGTCGTGTAGCGCAAGCGTCAAACTGGTTTGGCCCAAGGAAGAGGAGGACAAGTCAGGTTACTTGAGCCCCTCGTCAACATGAAGGAACCTTAAAGGTATCCCGTAGCTCGATTGCTATCGCACTCAGCTCACACACTGAGGTCGGGGGGGTCGATCCCAGGTACGGGTGGGAATATAACAATGTGGTCTCGTCGATGACAAACAGTTTATCTCCGTCAAGTTGTCAATATTCCTGAGTATTTCAGACATCATGATCGTATTATCCTTAAGTCTTCCCTCTACCAGGGCTGCGAGATTCAGTGTCTTCACTCTGTCCACATTGTCAGTGTTATCTCGAAGCTGTCACTCATGAGGATGGATCCTCATGGTGGATGTCCAGCTCTTGATCGACACTTCTGAGGAGGTGAAGGCACTCACATGGTGCGCAGCTCAGGAATGCTTAACACTTCCTTCCTCTTGGATGGTCCGAGTCTCCTCCTCGTTCTCCTCCTACACTTTTCATGAGGATTGTATGATTTATTCTTCCTTCGTGTGGTGGATCCTCATAATTAGTGCACTCTTCCTTCTGACTGATGCTTCGAGTAACCTTTCCTCTCCTCCCCTCCTCCTCTCCTCTTCTCCTCTCCTCTCTCTCCCATCCCCTCCTCCACTTCAGATTGTCAGACTGTCCATGGAAGTGATGGTGGAGCACTTCTACCTCACAACATGATTTGAACACTGTCTGGATGATGAGCATTTTCATGAGGTGGAACCTGCTGGAGTTGACTCTCTGCAGATGTGCCTCTATGGTGCACTCTCCTGAAGGATTGCACTGCTGGATGTGACTCTCATGGATGGTGACACTCATAGGATGGTGCACTTCCTGAAGATGTGGCCCATAAGGATGGGAGACTCTGAAGATGGTGAGCACTCAGGATGGTGGATCACTCCATGGGTGATGGATCACTTTATGGGAGATGGATCACTCCATGGATGATGGATCACTTTATGGGGGATGGTGGATCACTCCATGGGTGATGGATCACTTTATGGGGGATGGTGGATCACTCCATGGGTGATGGATCACTTTATGGGGGATGGTGGATCACTCCATGGGTGATGGATCACTTTATGGGAGATGGATCACTCCATGGATGATGGATCACTTTATGGGGGATGGTGGATCACTCCATGGGTGATGGATCACTTTATGGGGGATGGTGGATCACTCCATGGGTGATGGATCACTTTATGGGGGATGGTGGATCACTCCATGGGTGATGGATCACTTTATGGGGGATGGTGGATCACTCCATGGGTGATGGATCACTTCATGGGAGATGGATCACTCCATGGATGATGGATCATTTCATGGGGGATGGTGAATCACTCCATGGGTGATGGATCACTTCATGGGAGATGGATCACTCCATGGATGATGGATCATTTCATGGGGGATGGTGGATCACTCCATGGGTAATGGATCATTTCATGGGGGATGGTGGATCACTCCATGGGTAATGGATCATTTCATGGGGGATGGTGAAGCACTTCATGGGGGATGGTGCACTTCATGGGGGATGGATCACTTCATGGGGGATGGAGCACTGCATGGGGGATGGTGGAGCACTTCATGAGGGATGGTGGAGCACTTCATGAGGATGGTGGAGCACTTCATGAAGGATGGTGGAACACTGCATGGAGGATGGTGGAGCACTTCATGAAGGATGGTGGAGCACTTCATGAAGGATGGTGGAGCACTTCATGAAGGATGGTGGAGCACTGCATGGAGGATGGTGGAGCACTTCATGAAGGATGGTGGAGCACTTCATGAAGGATGGTGGAGCACTGCATGGAGGATGGTGGAGCACTTCATGAAGGATGGTGGAGCACTGCATGAAGGATGGTGGAGCACTTCATGAAGGATGGTGGAGCACTGCATGAAGGATGGTGGAGCACTTCATGAAGGATGGTGGAGCACTTCATGAAGGATGGTGGAGCACTGCATGGAGGATGGTGAAGCACTTCATGAAGGATGGTGGAACACTGCATGGAGGATGGTGGAGCACTTCATGAAGGATGGTGGAGCACTTCATGAAGGATGGTGGAGCACTGCATGGAGGATGGTGAAGCACTTCATGAAGGATGGTGGAACACTGCATGGAGGATGGTGGAGCACTTCATGAAGGATGGTGGAGCACTGCATGGAGGATGGTGAAGCACTTCATGAAGGATGGTGGAACACTGCATGGAGGATGGTGGAGCACTTCATGAAGGATGGTGGAACACTGCATGGAGGATGGTGGAGCACTTCATGAAGGATGGTGGAACACTGCATGGAGGATAGTGGAGCACTTCATGAAGGATGGTGGAGCACTGCATGAAGGATGGTGGAGCACTTCATGAAGGATGGTGGAGCACTGCATGGAGGATGGTGGAGCACTTCATGAAGGATGGTGGAACACTGCATGGAGGATGGTGGAGCACTTCATGAAGGATGGTGGAACACTGCATGGAGGATGGTGGAGCACTTCATGAAGGATGGTGGAGCACTGCATGAAGGATGGTGGAGCACTTCATGAAGGATGGTGGAGCACTGCATGGAGGATGGTGAAGCACTTCATGAAGGATGGTGGAACACTTCATGGGGGATGGAGCACAGCATGAGGGATGGTGGAGCACTTCAAGGGGGATTGTAGCAGTTCATGAGGGATGGTGGAGCACTTCATGGATGGAGCACAGCATGAGGGATGGTGCTGCCATCCTCCTTCCGGGAATCATCCCGTAACGTCAAACCCTTACGGGTTTAGCGCTCCCTCCCCCCCTCAGCGCTCGCGGGTCGGTCGAAAATTAACTGATTAAATCTTGATAAATTACTCGAACGGAAGAGAACGAGAGAGAATGAGAGAAGAATGAGAAGAGGTGCAATGAACAGGTGGTGAGAAGGGGCAGGAAAAGGACTAGAAAGAGACTTGAAACAGAGGAGTGATGAATGAATGAGGAAGGAAGGACGGAAACAAGGGAGGGAGGGAGGGAGGGAGTGAAACAGGTGAAACACTCTCATAGAAATAGGGGAAGCGATAGACCCGTAGGTGTCACGTCGCTAGTTACGATGGGTTGACTGGTGATTGTAACGCGTTTGGGCTGGTTGAGTCATGACTGTTACAAGTTCTGATTGGTTGACTCATTCTAGTGGAATATGCATTCTGACTGACTTGTAATGTGACGTCATAACACAAGGTGTGTGACGTCATGACACAAGGTGTAGTGTGACGTCATAACACAAGGTGTATGACACGCAAGGTTTAGTGTGACGTCATAACACGCAAGGTTTAGTGTGACGTCATAACACGCAAGGTGTAGTGTGACGTCATAACACGCAAGGTTTAGTGTGACGTAACACGCAAGGTGTAGTGTGACGTCATAAAAGATGTTTCTTTGATTCTGTCCATTCCATCTTTATCTCTGTCACTCCATTATGTCAAAATTAAATCAACTCTTTAATCCATAAAGCTCCAATCTCACGCGCACACACACACACACACACACACACACACATATATATATATATATATATATATATATATATATATATATATATATATATATATATATATATATATATATATATATATATATATATATATATATATGCAAGACAAATCATGGGGGTGGAAATCTTTAGCTCAAGTACTTTCACACTTCTCAGTGTGTCATCAGGAGCTGTGCAATATTGCCAAGGTAACACATGGCCCCCGCACTCCCCATCCCATGTGGAGTAGTGTGGGTTATACAAAAGCCCTGGATTGCTTATTATGCCATGGGGTCTCATGATGTTCTGTGGATGTTAGACTCAAGTCTTAGCAGTGAACATCATGTTACATCCGTCGTGAACATCAGTATTATTTATATCATGTTACGTCTGTCATTAACGTTGACATAATATATAACCCACTTAGCTACTTCTGCATTAAGGTATCGTATGGTTACAGGTACACAAGACCAAGTGGTTACAATCACTGACTGCAACATGATTGTTATAACACTAGGAGTAAGGAAGTAGGCCTGGGGGTTCATTTAGGTATGGGTGCGCATTTATGGATATCCTAGGATAGACCTCCGTCCTCCCCAAAAAATTGAGAGAGGCAAACAGAATGACCTATAGAGGTCCTAACCCGTCTAGGTGCGGTGATAAAAAGGTACACATAGTTGATTGCAACATGGTTGCAACTTTAGTGGTTTACAGAATTAGGCTGTTAGTGGTGTTAACAGAAAAATTCAGAAATTGCCTAGTTATTATAGTAAAGAACAATTGGAATATTAGAGAGACCCATAAATAATACAGGTATATTGACCGACACTGAGAACAGTGGTAGGCAGTACTTAGGAACATACATGCTGAGACCCTCCAGAGTATTTCCTGCACATTCTGAAAGGCCCCCCGGGTCATGGGGTGTTGTCAGCTGACAAATTAGCACATTCATTCCCTCTATTTTTTTGATTAGAAGGTTACACATTATTACAACCCAGGAGTCCCAAAGGTCTGTTATCCTGGGTGTAAAGGGAGCAAAATAAACACAGCAGAAAAACTTTTGACTTGTATTATCCTTCAGCAATTTAGAACAGAAGTATGTACACTATATACACTATGTACAACAATAGGTATTAGTGCACTCCACGGTAAGCAAAGCAGAATAGAAGCCACTAGAGACCAGACCGTGCTTCAACCAGCTCTAGAATGGGAATGGCAAGGGCAGACAGTTGAGTGGTACCCACATCACCTCTGCCATTGCCAAAACCAACTTCTCATTGGCTGGAACCTGGGTACTGATTGAACGATGGGGCCCCATCGTCAACCCTTAGTCCCTGGTTCACTGGTTGGGGGAGATAGCCTTTCAGTGAGGGTGTGTACTTGCGCCGAATAAAGGCTACATACTCTTTGCATGCCACACACTTAATACCTGCATTCTGTATGTGTATTATCCACTATTGTAACGTAATCTCTTATGTCACATGACCTGTTCTCAGCGATTAGAAGACGCTTAGGGCTAACAGATCTCCTAGTTTTCGTGCCTCCTGCTTTATGCAAACTTGGAGGCCTAGCTCCTCCTACCCCATATGGGATGAGGGCGTGGGGACATGTGGCTGGGTGGCATTCGGCGGTGCCTCTCGCATTCTGAGAGAGGTGCTAGCGGGCGTCACTCACGCAACCAGACTCTGAGAAAAACTTCCCCTCATTTCTCCTGTTGCTACCTTTGCAACATTGCACAGCTCCTAATGACGCACTGGGAAGTGTGAAAGTACTTTAGCTAAAGATTTCCACCTCTTCTGGCTTGTCTTACCAGGAGTATACCTGGAGAGGGTTTCGAGGGTCAACGCCCCCGCGACTCGGCCTGAGACCAGACCTTGTGGTGGATCAGGGTCTGATCAACCAGGCTGTTGCTCCTGCCCGCACGCAAACTGACCTACGAACCACAGCCCGACTGGTCAGGTACTGTCCAGCACCTTCTTCAAGACAGACAGGGGTCTGTTGGTAATCCCCCTCATGAATGATGGGAGGCAGTTGAACAACAGTCTTGGTCCCCAGACACTTATTGTGTCTGGGAACCAAGACTGTTGTATATTATCATGTATCTCTCTCACCTGCGTTCGACTGAATACAGATCAAGGACCTTCAACCGTTCCTAGTAACTTAGGTACCTTATCGTACTTATGTGTGCCGTGAAAGCTCCTTGTACACTCTCCAGGTCAGTATACTCATTGTCTCTCTGTACAGGAGGAAGACATCCTAGTTTCTTGGAATGATGCTGATAACTTTCAAACACCTCGTCTGTTTAACATCATTAAAAAATAAGATGTATGCTGATTGTCATGGACAAGAGACCTGTTGGACTTCCCTGTGGATATATTAACGGAAAAATATACTTTGAGCAGAAAGGTTCAAATAATTTTAATTAAAAATTTTATCAACATTTTTTTTTCAAATAAACCTAACTTTATAGGAAAAAAACGGAAAAAGTAAAGCTAAATATATGAATAGTGTAAAATTAATGCTAAACCAGGGAAACAAGATTTTGGGGACATATGTGTCGGGGACCACAGCTGACGTTTTCCACAACGTGTTGAAACTACAATATATTTAGCCTGAGTGTCCCGAGGTCACAGGCAGGTCAGCTGATGAGTTCACTGGCAGACCACTGATGACATTATTAGTTTAAGACAAAACTGGTCTAGACATGCAGATGGTTGAAAAGAAAATCTTTTTTCCATCTAACTCACTCACTCTTCACGGTGGACCAAGCCACGAACTGAGGAGAAGACTACAAGGCAGGAGTAGGTAAAGTGAACAGGCAAAAGTTTCCTTCCCTGAAGAAAGCGAAAGTGATAAGGACAGAAGCGAGACCCCTAAGAATGAAGATGAAAGACAGCAGAAGATGAAGCAGTGGAAATTCATGAGAATTTCTTCACTAGATGGTGCCACATACGGCCCCTCTCGAGAAAGAACTTCAGACCCAAACAATCTGATTACAGTCACATTAAACATACATGCGACAAGGACAGTGTGTGTAAATTAACTGTCCACATGGGCTAGTGTACACGCCTGCCCTGGAAGTAAGAGATACGAGACTCCGCTCCGTAGTGAAGTCTTTGATGAAATAAGAATGTATTCGTGGTGGCTACACTGATGTCGCTTTTTCCAAGCATCTGATTGGTATTCTGGCAGCATCTGTTTTTAGGCATGGCCTGTGGAGGATTTGTCGAGGATAGCTTGTGCCTTGAATCTGCAGTCCCGGGTAAAGATAGAAGGAAAATGAAGACGTGGGAAGGTCTGTATTATGAAAGCGCATTTCTCTTCAAGTAAACAAGGGATGGAGATGGGAATATCTCTCAGGACGAAACAAACAAGAACACATCTCTTAGTGCGAGCATCTTGGTGCTAACAGAAGTATATTAGATCATCCTTGTTGATGGGTTTTTTAAACATTATGAAGAGAGAGATTGTTGTTGTCGGGAGACATGCACAATATGACATTGAGGAAAGGAAGTTTGCTTTCATTTTCGAGTTCCACTGTGAATTTTATGGATGGCTCGGCAGCGATGTTTTTGTTGACGAGGGCCTTGATATTAAAACGTCTAGGACAGAGCAACAATCAACCTATCTTAGCCAGGAAACATCAACCTATCTCAGCCAGGAAACGATGTTGGGAATGAGAATGCTGAATTCATGTCTCTGGGTTCTCCATTAAGAAGTTGGCGAGCACAGCACTGAGGACGCTGGCCAGTGCCATCCCAAAGGTCTGTTTATTGCAGTTTTTCTGATTCTTGTAGTAAAAACTGACACAGCGATCCTTCAGCCTGACGAGTCCTTCATGAGTTACAAATGGATCCTGTGTCGTATTCCTGCTGTGTTACGGACTAGTTTAAAGTGCAATGCCTTGCTACTATGAAGAATGTGAGAGGCCTAATTGAAGCCTAACTGAACGAACAAAACCCCCTGGTACTGTTACCAGTGTGAGGGGGAGGCGAGCCCTAATTAAACGTGCAAGTACCTTAATAATCTAAACACTGTGAAAATGCAAGTTCCTGCTACCACGAGCAGTGTGAGGGGTCTGACAGAACCTGCAAGACCCTGGTATCATGATGTGAGGAGAAGATTAGACTTGTACCCTGGGAGTGGGAAAAGCTGATACCTTGTACACACACATTCACCTCTCAACCATTATAAGTGAGCAGCTTGTCACTGCAGTTCTTTTTCCACATACCTTATTATATTTTATACATTCAAATTATTACGTATGATATACTCTATTTAATTATTCCATTTATTACAATATGTTCTATTAAATTATTACTTATTACATAGTGTATTTGGGGTAATTATTATTATTAGATTGCAATACCATTTTAGGTATTATTATTAAACCTTATTCTGACTCGCCCATCCCCCGACTCCCTCACCCATCCCCCGACTCCCTCACCCATCCCCCGACTCCCTCACCCATCCCCCGACTCCCTCACCCATCCCCCGACTCCCTCACCCATCCCCCGACTCCCTCACCCATCCCCCGACTCCACCCATTCCCCGATTCCCTCACCCACCCCCCGACTCCACCCATTCCCCGACTCCCTCACCCACCCCCGACTCCCCCTCCCATCCCCGACTCCTCACCAATCCCTCGATCCCCTCATCCAATCCCCGACTCCCCTACCCATCCCCGACACACCTCACCAATCTCCCGACTCCCTCACCAATCTCCCGACTCCCTCACCCATCCCCTGATTCCCTCACTCATCCCCCGAATCCATCACCCATCCAGCGACTACCTCATCCATCCCCCGACTCCCCCACCCAACCCCAGATACCCTCACCAATCCCCCGTCTCCCTCACCAACCCCCCGACTCCCCCTACCCATCCCCCGACTCTCCCTACCCATTCCTCGACTCCCCCACCCATCCCCGACTCCTCACCAATCCCTCGACTTCCTCACCAATCCCCGACTCCCCTACCCATCCCCGACACACCTCACCAATCCCCCGCCTCCCACATCAATCCTCCGACTCCCTCACCAATCCCCCGACTCCCTCACCCATCCCCCGACTCCCCCATCCATCCCCCAACAACCCCACACCATCTCTGGAGATCAGAGAAGGTTGCTAAAGCATACTGGTAACTGTACAGTAATTGTATTACAAGAATTTAGCGATTTAAACAAGGGTTGCTTGAGCCTAATCATTTTAAGTCTAGTCAATGTTTTGTTTATTTTTAAAAGTTGCAACTGTTTCATTGTAATAATAATATACTAATAGGCTCTCTTATGCTCATAGTGTGGTTTTTCAATAAAAATGATATTGTAATAAGGTAGGGTTGAAGATATATTTACGAAGTTTTGCAATACGGATATAAACTTTTTGGGACAATATATTTTTACTATCTTTGCAAGCTCAGTTTATATTTATGGCTGTTAAAGATACCAAAAATCATTCTTTTTATTTTAGTTATTTTATCAATGGTCAGTGGGATAGTAATTAGCTGCTTTTTTAGTGTTATTGATAAATTTTTTACTTGTGGATGTTCGTGAGTTGTAGCAGTGCTGGCAGCAGCAGCAGCAGCTGAGCGGTGAGTCTAAATACGTTGTGGGAGAGTGCGCGCAGCTCTCTGTGTTCCACTATAAACTTCTTTACCTCGGCCTGGGGTGAAGTGTAAGACCTGGGGATGTGTGAAGGATAGTTAAATGTGAAGAGAACATTCCTGAGGCTGCTGGCTAGGAGAGGGATAAATTATAATTGTAAAGGTAAGGATGGGGGGGGGGTTATGTTGATTCTTGCTTTGTCTCTAAATTCTTAAACTATAACTTACAGATGAAATTCTTTCTTTCAACAAACTAGCAGTATCCCACCGAGGCAGGGTGGCCCAAAAAGAAAAAACGAAAGTTTCTTTTTTTAAATTCAGTAATATATATACATGATAATGGGTTACTAGTCCCTTGGTCCCGGCATTTTAGTCGCCTCTTACAACACGCATGGCTTACGGAGGAAGAATTCTGTTCCACTTACCCATGAAGATAAGAGGAAATAAACAAGAACTAGTAATAAAACAGAAGAAAACCCATAGGGGTGTGTGTGTGATATATATATATATATATATATATATATATATATATATATATAAATATATATATATATATATATATATATATATATATATATATACATATATATATATATATATATGTGTGCTTGTACATGTATGTGTAGTGTGACCTAAGTGTAAGTAGAAGTAGCAAGACGTACCTGAAATCTTGTGTGTTTGAGACAGAAAAGACACCAGCAATCCTACCATCGTATAAAACAGTTACAGGCTTCCGTTTTACAATCACTTGACAGGACGGTAGTACCTCCCTGGGCGGTTGCTGTCTACCAACCTACTACCTAGGCACAGATGGAATTATTAAATGTAATTATTGTATCTTTACAAAGGCTTGGGTAGTAATAATTTTGGGGGGGGGATATTGTAGAGGAAATAATAAGGGTTACAACTTTAAGTGAAATACTGTGCCTGATAACTGTCGTAATGTAGTCATTTTGCGGAATTTATAACTAAGCAAATTTTGTATAAGGATTTTCATTTTTTCCTTGTGGTTATTATAATCAATTCAAGGGAAGATTGACTATTTCACGACCCTTAGGCCAGTTGACATTGACATTCTATTTATTACAATCAACCTATTTCATTGTATTCATTGTTCATTACATGTCATTCTTTATTGTATTGTGTGATTAATACATTTATAGATATTCTATAAAATTTCAATACACCAACTCCCTCGCACCATCCTACGACTCCGTCACATCCCACAACTCCCTCGCACCATCCTACGACTCCGTCACATCCCACAACTCCCTCACACCATCCTACGACTCCGTCACATCCCACAACTCACTCACATCATCCCACAACTCACTCACATCATCCCACAACTCACTCACATCATCCCACAACTCGCTCACACCATTTCACAGCTCTCTCTCACATCCGTCACTGCTGCTGATGTTTGTATTGGCTCCTCATGTTTATTGGTTTCTGATGTTTATATTGGCTAGCTGATATTTCTTATATATATATATATATATATATATATATATATATATATATATATATATATATATATATATATATATATATATATACACACTTATTTTTTTTTCAACAAGTCGGCAGTCTCCCACCGAGGCAGGGTGACCCAAAGAGAAAGAAAATCCCCAAAAAGAAAATACTTTCGTCATTCAGCACTTTCACCTCATTCACACACAATCACTGTTGTTGCAGAGGTGCCCAGAAAACAACGGTTTAGAAGTATATACGTATAAAAATACACAATATATCTCTCCAAACTGCCAATATCCCAAACCCCTCCTTTAGAGTGCAGGCATTGTACTTCCCATTTCCAGGACTCGAGTCCGGTTATATAAAATAACCGGTTTCCTTGAATCCCTTCACTAAATATTACCCTGCTCACACTCCAACAGATCGTCATGTCCCAAATACCATTTGTCTCCATTCACTCCCATCTAACACGCTCACGCACGCTTGCTGGAAGTCAAAACCCCTCGCCCACAACACCACCTTACTCCCTAACTCCAACCTTTTCGAGGACGACCCCTACCCCGCCTTCCTTCCCCTGGAAATAAATGGTATAAAATACCGACACAATGGCAATATAAACACAAATGCAGTATAATGTGATCCTTTATTGACTACGTTTCGCCCACACAGTGGGCTTTTTCAAGTCACAAACAGAACTACCTGGGGTGGAAATAAAGCGAGTATTTATAGTCCGGCTGAGGTCAGGTGAAGAATGCTGCATCTGATGATGTACCGAGTTGGGTTGTAGAGTCTAAAAACTTGGGTAGCTTGGAAAGGAGACTGGACAAGTTTGTGAGCAGACCTTCTACAGTGTTCTTATGTGGGATAGCGATGAAGAAGTTTCTTGGCAAGTGGTTCAGCTATGTTATAGAAGCCACTATTCTGGTTGAAGTTGTCGGATATAGAAATAAGTGATGATTCCAGGATTCTTCGGTATTGGGTGTTGTCTTCTGTGGCGATAAGTCTTGAGTTTCCTTCCCCTACAGATTTATATGCTCTCCATGTCATTCTACTTTGATCCATTCTCTCTTAATGACCAAACCACCTCAACAAACCCTCTTCAGCCCTCTGACTAATACTTTTATTAACTCCACACCTTCTCCTAATTTCCACACTCCGAATTTTCTGCATAATATTTATACCACACATTGCCCTTAGACAGGACATCGCCACTGCCTCCAACCGCCGCCTCACTGCAGCATTTACAACCCAAGCTTCACACCCATATAAGACTGTTGGTACTACTATATTTTCATACATTCCCTTCTTTGCCTCCATAGATAACATTTTTTGCCTCCACATATACCTCAATGCACCACTCACCTTTTTTCCTTCATCAATTCTATGATTAACCTCATCCTTCATAAATCCATCCGCTGACACGTCAACTCCCAAATATCTGGAAACATTCACTTCTTCCATACTACTACTCCCCAATTTGATATCCAATTTTTATTTATCTAAATCATTTGATACTCTCATCACCTTACTCTTATCTATGTTCACTTTCAACTTTCTACCTTTACACACATTTCCAAATTCGTCCACTAACCTTTGCAATTTTTCTTTAGAATCTCCCATGAGCACAGTATCATCAACAAAAAGTAACACACTTCCCATTTTGTATTTAATTCCCCATAATTTAATCCCACCCCTCTCCCGAACACCCTAGCATTTACTTCTTTTACAACCCCATCTATAAATATATTAAACAACCATGGTCACATTACACATCCCTGTCTAAGACCAAAAATTGCTCCCCTATCGACTCTATCATAAGCCTTTTTTAAATCCATAAATGCATTAAAAACTTCCCTACCTTTATCTAAATACTGCTCACATATGTCATCTACACATCCCCTACCCACTATAAAACCTTGCTCATCCGCAATTCTACATTCTGTCTTGCCTCTAATTCTTTCAATAATAACCCTACCGTACACTTTTCCTGGTATACTCAGTAAACTTCTTTCTTTCAACACACCGGCCGTATCCCACCGAGGCGGGGTGGCCCAAAAGGAGAAGAGGTTACTAGCCCCTTGCTCCCGGCATTTTAGTTGCCTCCTACAACATGCATGGCTTACGGAGGAAGAATTCTGTTCCACTTCCCCATGGAGATAAGATAAAATAAACAAGAACAAGAACTAGTAAGAAAATAGAAGAAAACCCAGAAAGGTGTGTGTATATATGCTTGTACATGTATGTGTAGTGTGACCTAAGTGTAAGTAGAAGTAGCAAGACGTACTTGAAACCTTGCATGTTTGAGACAGAAAAATGGACACCAGCAATCCTACCATCATGTAAAACAATTACAGGCTTTCGTTTTACACTCACTTGGCAGGACGGTAGTACTTTCCTGGATGGTTGCTGTCTACCAACCTACTACTTATTCCTCTATAATTTTTACAATCTCTTTTGTCCCCCTTCCCTTTATATAAAGGGACTATACACGCTCTCCGCCAATCCCTAGGTACCTTCCCCTCTTTCATACATTTATTAAACAAAAATATCAACCACTCCAACACGGCGCCCCCCCCCCCTGCTTTTAACATACATATATAATGTCGTGCCGAATAGGCAGAACTTGCGATCTTGGCTTAAATAGCAACGTTCATCTTGCCATATAGGACAAGTGAAAATTTGTGTATGCAATAATTTCGCCAAAATCATTCTGAACCTAACGAAAAAAAATATATTTTATTGTGTTTTTTTAGTACTAAATTATTGTAAACGTATTTAAAATATATTTAGTTGGGTTAGGCTAAAATAAATTGCTCTTGTTATAATAAGGTTAGGTAAGTTTTCTAAGATTCTTTTGTTAGGTAAGACACATATGCAACAGTTAGGTATCTTTATTATGAAACGTTTCGCCTACACAGTAGGCTTCTTCAGTCAAGTACAGAAAAGTTGATAGAAGCAGAAGATACTTGAAGACGATGTAATCAGTCCATCACCCTTAAAGTTTTGAGGTGGTCAGTCCCTCAGTCTGGAGAAGAGCATTGTTCCATAGTATGAAACAATATGGAGATGAAGTGACAGGTTGGAGCTTTTTATAGCGCGAAGAGGTGAGACGTAGGCCACTAGGAGAGGTAAGAACTCAGATGCTGAGAGGTCAGGGCCCGCTCAAATCCAGCCGCTCTCACTAGTGGAAGTTGTCGAAGTTGATTGCAGGTCTGTATCTTGGTACAGACCTGCAATCAACTTCGACAACTTCCACTAGTGATAGCGGCTGGATTTGAGAGGGACCTGACCTCTCAGCATCTAAGTTCTTGCCTCTCCTAGTGGCCTACGTCTCACCTCTTCGCGCTATAAAAAGCTCCAACCTGTCACTTCATCTCCATATTGTTTCATACTATGGAACAATGCTCTTCTCCAGACTGAGGGACTGACCACCTCAAAACTTTAAGGGTGATGGACTGATTACATCGTCTTCCAGTATCTTCTGCTTCTATCAACTTCTCTGTACTTGACTGAAGAAGCCTACTGTGTAGGCGAAACGTTTCATAATAAAGATACCTAACTGTTGCATATGTGTCTTACCTAACAACCTGTCGGTATTTTATACCATTTTAATGTTCAAGATTCTTTTGGTGCAAAATTAAAATTTTTTACATTAACATTAATGAAAAAAATATATCTTTAAACGTATAAGAGAAAATTTCAGAAAGGACTTAATTTTAAATGAGTTCTTGCTAATTGACCAGTTTTACATATTCGGCACGACATATATATATATATATATATATATATATATATATATATATATATATATATATATATATATATATATATATATATATATATATTATGAAGTTTTAGCTTGTCCTATTCGGCAAGAACTGCATTGCTATTTAAGCCAAAGTCGCACGTTTTACCTATTAGGCACCACACATTTATTCTAAATAGACTTTATTTAAAGACAAAAAAATAACAATACAATAGGAAGTGGAACAACATAAATATCTCAGAGTCTACATCTCAAATAATTCATCCAGCTCCCCGGCGGTGGGTCGTGTGCCCAGAATGCTGCAAGCATTTCCCCCTGGATCGCAACACTGAGTCTTTGAAAGAGGAAACTGTCCGCTCTGTGATCCTTGGTTTCTGTGATGAGTTTTTCACCCAGCTCTCTGAGAACTTTAGAGCACACTTGCCCCAAGCTCCAAGGGTCTCCGGCTCTACTGGGATGAAGTTATAGCAAAGGGGCAGGTCTACATATTTTTGGATCATCTGGGTCTTCCTGTAACTAGCGGCTCCACCCTCTTTAGCCTCAGAGTATGGCAAGTAGATGTCTGTCATCGTGGCGGCACAGGTGTAGTCTCAGGCAGTCTGCTTACCATCCTTCCAGGGAAGCATAATGACTTCATCTGGACGCTTTTAACTTCCGTCAGACCTCAGTATTTGGGATTCCCGTCGAGTTGGGCAACGGACTGTGACGAGACTTCTCTTTATGATGTTGACCTCCTCATGTCTAGCGTACTTCCTTTCTGGTGTATGACATATATGTAAGGTGTTTGTAATACCTGAAGAAAGTTGTATACAGAAGCATAAACTGAGGCGAAACACGAAAGAAAAAATGAAAATTAAGGCATGGATCATGGTGACGACTTCGCTTTCAGTTGTATGAAGTGAAAAAGTAAAAGATTTTGTTTGAGAGAGAGAGAGAGTGTGTGTCTGTGTGTGTGTGTGTGGCTGTGTGTGTGTATCTGTGTGTGTGTATCTGTGTGTGTGTGTGTGTGTGTGTGTGTGTGTGTGTGTGTGTGTGTGTGTGTGTGTGTGTGTGTGTGTGTGTGTGTGTGTGTGGATGGATGGATGGATGGCTCCTCTCAGACACCAATCCTTCCTACCTCGCTTTGTTTCAACTCACTGACAAAAATGGAAGGAAGTATAAAATCCTTTTTTGAATGAACCATCGTCAGAAATGATGAATGGGCAACATTCCTATAAAAGAAAATTGTTTTCAGCCAGGGAAAACTTTTATGTCGATTAAATCTCAAGATTTATTTATTCCTTACAGAAAAAGATTTCCTCTTCACATCCTCTACTTGTAATCTAAAAGTATTTTTTTTAAATTGTCGTCTTTTATGGATTAACTAACATGGCACATGGAAATTACTAATATCGCTGCCGATATTACAAGCTGGGTACGGATCAACGAATCTAGACAATATTCGGTTTAGCGCTTCCTTTTGATTATAATAATGGACAATATTCATGTTAACTCGCCTCTCAAGCTAGATTTTACATTGTGTTGTGGCGATAGGTGTATTGCGGTGATGGGTGTGTTGCGGTGATTGGTGTGTTGCGGTGATGGGTGTGTTGCGGTGATGTGGGTGTTGCGGTGATGTGGGTGTTGCGGTGATGTGGGTGTTGCGGTGGGGTGGGTGTTGCGGTGATAGGAGTGTGTTGTGATGTTTGGGAGATAGTATTGTGTTGTAACTGACGTATGTGTAAGATTATGTTGCATCTGCAAGTTGTATTGGAAATGGGGGAATATATTTGTTAGTGGGTTTGGGTTTGAGAAAGACCTGCCTAGTATGGGCCAGAATACCTGCTGCATGTTCATCCTTCCCTGTGTTCTTATTAAGTAGGTTGTTGGTTTTATAAATATTCCTGGGTATTGTAAGTTAATTTACAACATTACTGTGTGATAGGCTTGCAAAATAACTGGGGAAGGGTGAATGACAAGTGTCATGCTAGACGTATTACTAGTTGCAGACCGTGTGTATATTTTAAAATAATGACTTATTGAGGATAATAACTGGGCTGCTGATGGTATATGCTGACTACCGTACAAGTTGACATATATTAGCTGGGGTCATTCATGGTAGTGAGGATTTAAGGGAGGCCTTACTAGTGATGTGCAGAGCTGTAGTATAACCTCTGGATTCCTCTTGCTTATACTTCTTCATATAAATCCCAGTATTATGTCAGTCTTTTTACGTTGTCTTGGCTTCAGGTTGCTGCTTATCATAACTCCCACCTTTTTCACATTCTGTATGGCCAAGTTCTGACCTGAGCGTGTCCGAGGTGGAGCAGAACACTGATATGGGCACTTGTGGTTTACGAAGTGTAACTAGGTTGGTATATGTCAGTTAATTGTATTTTGTTACATGAAATTATAATGCAAATTATGTGTTTTAAACTGCTGTCTCATGGATGCTTCTCCTTAACAGTATGACGGCAACTGAAGTTTAAGAGACAGGTGCTGATAATTCTCGCTCAAAGAGAACCAGTTTTGCCAAAGAAAAGAGGCATGGCAGAAGATATTTTTCATTGGTTCAAACAGACTGATTTGGGGCGGGTTTGACTATGTTGTGGTGATATGATGTGCTCTTGTGGTGGTATGTTGTAGTGATGGTGTGTGTTGGTGGTGATGGTTGTTTGTGGTGATATTTGGTGGCATGTAGCGGGATGTCTGTCGTCGTAGTAATTGTGAGGGGTAACTATATCAACAGATTTTGTACGCCAGAGAATGCCTTTGTGCAGATAACACCAATCATCGTCTTTGACAATTGAAATTAAAGATCTGAGAAAAAGACAAGACGGAGCTGGAATTACCCGCTAACTAAAATAGATCTTTGAAACAAGTGAGAAAAAAATATTTGGAATTGTCAGCTCCAATTGATAAATAGAAAGTAGATGAATGGTTCAGAGAATCGACAAGTTGATAAATTAGACGCATGTGCAATATTTGGGTATCTTTAATGAGGAAACGTTTCGCCACATAGTGGCTTCATCAGTCTATACAAAGGAAAAAGGTGAAGAACAGGAGTATGAGGTAATCAGTCCCTCAGCCTTGAGTCGATGTGATCAGTCCATTCTTTTCAAGATTGATGGATTGATCACATCGACTCGAGGCAGTGGGACTGATTACCTCAGACTACTCCTGTTCTTCACCATTCTCCTTTGCACGAACTGATGAAGCCACTGTGTGGCGAAATGTTTCCTCATTAAAGATACCCAAATGTTGCACATGCGTCTAATTTATCATAAATAGAAAATATCGAACCTACGATCTTGAACGACACATTGTTCATTAAAATAAGGAAAGGTATCGCTTTGCGAAAATGTGGGTCTCTGAAACAGAATATAATTATCTAAAACAGAATATAAGTATCTAAAACAGATTGTAAGTCTCTGAACCAAAATGCGAGTCTAAACCAGAAT
The DNA here is from genome assembly GCF_038502225.1 of Cherax quadricarinatus. Classification (NCBI taxonomy): domain Eukaryota; kingdom Metazoa; phylum Arthropoda; class Malacostraca; order Decapoda; family Parastacidae; genus Cherax; species Cherax quadricarinatus. The sequence goes on along the minus strand of NC_091295.1, from coordinate 58,584,381 downwards.
TCCTTGACGCTGGTGAGGGACTCTTGATCTAGGGAGTTGGGACTGTGCTCCAGTTCCCTGAATTAAGTCTGAATACCTTCCACATCCCATCCCCACAGGCGCTGTATAATCCTACGGGTTTAGCACTTCCCCCTTGATTATAATCTAAATCAGAATGCGAGTCTCTAAACCAGAAGGCGAATCTATAAACCAGAATGGGAGTTTCAGACCCAGAATGGGAGTTTCAGACCCAGAATGGGAGTTTCAGACCCAGAATGGGAGTTTCAGACCCAGAATGGGAGTTTCAAACCCAGAATGGGAGTTTCAGACCCAGAATGGGAGTTTCAGACCCAGAATGCGAGTCTAAACCAGAATGCGTGTCCTACAACAGAATGTAAGTCTCTTAAAGAGAATGTAAGCTTCCTGGAGTCAGGTTGTATATATATCTCGAATATCTCTCGGCTATTGTTATTGTTTTGCCTCGATTCTCAAAGGTCTTTCGTAAATGAAATGAAATTTGGAATCGCTCTGAAGGAAAAAGTCTAATTTAATCTGCATGCGGAAAGTTCCCTAATTTGTTGTCGGAGCAGTTTGCTGTGAGCGCCCGCCAGACACGCTAAGAGCCAAATTATTACTGTGGTTTGTTCCAGGGATAACTAAGAGGATAGCTGGAGAATGTTATGTAGCATGTCTTGTCCCAGGGGTAAAAACAAACACACGCACAGCAGCGCTGTATGACCCTTATGGGTTTAGCGCTTAGTTATGATTATAACAACACGCACATAGAGGATAAATTATTATACAAGATATGTGGGGCGTAATGGCAGTAGTTTGTTGAACAAGGTAGATGGCATACAAGGAAAATAGAAGTATCAAATAAAAGAGAGGTGAAGGTTTATAAACTAAAGGAGGAGGCAGGTAGGGTAGGATATAAACAATTATTGGAGAATAGTTGGGCAAAAGTGTGTATAGGCAATAGGGTTGAAGATGTATGGGGTAGGTTTAAGAATGTATTGTTGGTGTTCAGCAGAAATTTGTAGTTACACGAAAGTGGGTGCGGGAGGGAAGAAGAGCGATTGGTGGAATGATGATGTAGAGAGAGTAATAAGGGAGAAAAGGTTAGCATATGAGAGGTTTTTGCAAAGTAGAAGTAATGCAAGTAGGGAGGAGTATATGGAGAGAAAAAAGGAGGTTAAGAGAGTGGTGAAGCAATGTAAAAAGAGAGCGAATGAGAGAGTGGGTGAGATGTTATCAACAAATTATGTTGAAAATAAAAAGTTTTGGAGAGTTACAAGTTGAGGAAGCCCAGGGATCGAATGAATTTGATAAGAACATAAGAAAGAAGGAACACTGCAACAGGCCTACTGACCCATGCGAAGCAGGTCCATGGATAAGAATAGGAGAGGAGAGCTATTCAGTTGAGAGTTAGAGGTATCAGGAAGATGGAGGGAATATTTTGAGGAAGTTTTAAATGTTGATGAAGATAGGGAAGCTGTGATTTCGTGTATAGGGCAAGGGGAATAACATCTTGTAGGAGTGATGAAGAGCCAGTTGTGAATGTGGGGAAAGTTCCTGAGGCAGTGGGTAGAATGAGAGAGAGTAAGGCAGCTGGGATTGATGGGATAAAGATAGAAATGTTAAAAGCAAGTGGGGATATAGTTTTGGAGTGGTTGGTGCAATTATTTAATAAATGTATGGAAGAGGGTAAAGTACCTAGGGATTGGCATAGAGCATGCATACTTCCTTTGTATAAAGACGAAGGGGACAAACGAGAGTGCAAAAATTATAGGGAAATAAGTCTGTCGAGTATACCTGGTAAAGTGTATGGTAGAGTTATTATTGAAAGAATTAAGGGTAAGACGGAGAGTAGGATAGCAGATGAACAAGGAGGCTTTAGGAAAGGTACGGGGTGTGTAGACCAAATATTTGCAGTGAAACATATAGGTGAACAGTATTTAGATAAGGGTGAAAAGGTTTTTGTGGCATTTATGGATTTGGAAAAGGCATATGACAAGGTATATAGGGAGGCAATGTGGCAGATGTTGCAGATGTATGGAATAGGAGGTAGGTTACCGAAAGCAGTGAAGAATTTATACGAGGATAGTGAGGCTCAGGTTAGTGTGTAACAGAGAGGGAGATTGTTTCCCAGTAAAAGTAGGCCTTAGTCAAGGATATGTGATGTCACCGTGGTTGTTCAATATATTTATAGACAGGGTTGTAAGAGAAGTGAATGCTCGGGTGTTGGCAAGAGGTGTGCTTTTGGGAGATTCTGAAGAGAAGTTGCAAAGGTTGGTGAATGAGTTTGATAGGGTATATAAAAGAAGAAAATTAAAAGTGAATATAGGAAACAGTAAGGTGATGAGGATAAAAATTAGGTGACGAAGTATTGGATATCAGATGGGAGGGAGAAAGTATGGAGGAGGTGAATATATTCAGATATTTAGAAGTGGACGTGTCAGCAGATAGGTCTATGAAAGATGAGGTGAATCAGAGAATTGATGAGGAGAAAAACATGAGTGGTGCAATTAGGAGTCTGAGGAGACAAAGAACTTTGTACAAGGAAGCAAAGAGGGGAATGTATGACTACCTGGATTACCTGGGAGTATAGTTATACCAACGCTTTTATATGGGTGTGAAGCATGGGTGATGGATGTTTCAACAAGGAGAAGGCTGGAGGCAGTGGAGATGTCATGTCTGAGGGCAATGTGTGGTGTGAATATTCGTAGTTTGGAAATTAGGAGGAGGTGCAGGATTACCACATGTAGAGAGGATAGAACAAAATCGAATGACTTTGAGAGTGTATAAATCTGTAGTGGAGGGAAGGCGGGGTAGGGGTTAGCCTAGGTAAGGTTGGAGGGAGGGGGTAAAGGAGGTTTTGTGTGTGAGGGGCTTGGACTTCCAGCAAGCATGCGTGAGCATGTTAGATAGGAGCGAATGGAGACAAATGGTTTTTAGGGCTTTACGTGCTGTTGGAGTATGAGCAAGGTAACATTTACGAAAGGATTCAGGGAAACCGGCAGGCCGGACTTGAGTCGTGGAGATGGGAAGTACAGTGTCTGCACTCTGAAGGAGGGGTGTTAATGTTGCAGTTTTATAACTGTTTTGTGAGCGCGCCTCTGGCAAGACACTGATGGAGTGAATGATGAAAGTTTTTCTTTTTCGGGCCACCCTGCCTTGGTGGGAGACGGTCGATATGTTAAAAAAAAAAAGTACATACGTACATTCATTCATTACACAAATAACCCGCACATGGAAGAGAGGAGCTTACGACGACGTTTCGTTCCGACTTGGACCATTTACAAAGTAAATAGTCCAAGTCGGACCGAAATCCTCTCTTGTATGTGCGGGTTATTTGTGTATTGTTCCAGTTACGGTATTGTGCCTTTTTTTGTTATTCATTCATTCATACATTCATTCGTTCACTCGCACTCACTCTTGTATTCTTAACCTGCTACCAACTGACATAAGAGAATATCGCCCAAGTGCAGTCAGTTTATGACAAGTCTCTCCATCTTTGAGGCTGGAATCGCTAGAAGAACTTGTACACTTGACTGTGGGAAAGTGGCACCAACACAGTCTTTCCATTACCCGGCATCACTGACAGTTTGTCACTTGAATAGGCTGAAATCAGAGCATTTTTAACTGACTAACCTTGAGGAACAGAAAATAGTAAATCGAAGGAGGGGAAGAGGAGAGGGAAGAAGAGGGTGGCAATACAAAGATATGGTATTGGTTTGGTTTAATAGCAAATTGGACGAGAAATATGGAAGTTTAATTCCCTCCGGGAGCAAACTGTGGATCTAGTATTTACTCTATATGAATGAGGTATAGGTAAAATGAAATATAGAAGTAAATCTTAAGGGAAGAATGGGAGAAACCAGATTTCAAAACAGAAGAATTTAAAGGGATGAGAGATTCCTGAATGCGGAAAAATGGGGAAGGAAACTGTAGTTAGTCGATGTGTGTGAGGATGGAATACTACTGGGCACCAATAGTTAGTTATTTGAGGTTTCGCATATTATGTTTTCCAGCTCATGTGGGGCGAGTCCGGTAGCCTACGTTCTAGTGTCCCTTGGTACGAAATAAAATGTTCGTATGTATGTGGATATATATATATATATATATATATATATATATATATATATATATATATATATATATATATATATATATATATATATATATATATATATATATATATATATATATATATATATATCTATATATATATATATATATATATATAATGTCGTGCCGAATAGGCAGAACTTGCGATCTTGGCTTAAATAGCAACGCTCATCTTGCCATATAGGACAAGTGAAAATTTGTGTATGCAATTTCGTCAAATTTATTCTGAACCTAACGAAAAAAATGTTTCATTGTGTTTAGTATTAAATTATGGTAAACAAATCTAAAATATATTTAGTTGAGTTAGGCTAAAATAAATTGCGTTTGTTATAATAAACTTAGGTAAGTTTTCTCGGATTCTTTTGGTGCAAAATTATAAATTTTTACATCAACATTAATGAAAAATGTATATCTTTAAACGTATAAGAGAAAATTTTAGAAAGGACTTTATTTTAAATGAGTTCTTGCTAATTGACCAGTTTTACATATTCGGCACGACATATATATATATATATATATATACAGTGGACCCCCGGTTAACGATATTTTTTCACTCCAGAAGTATGTTCAGGTGCCAGTACTGACCGAATTTGTTCCCATAAGAAATATTGTGAAGTAGATTAGTCCATTTCAGACCCCCAAACATACATGTACAAACGCACTTACATAAATACACTTACATAATTGGTCGCATTCGGAGGTAATCGTTATGCGGGGGTCCACTGTATATATATATATATATATATATATATATATATATATATATATATATATATATATATATATATATATATAATATTTGGCATACATATAATAATATATGCTTATAATATGCAGAACAAGTGAAATTATTGGCAAACATCTATTTCAGGCCAGAGGCGGCTCGAACCTTGAGACGAAGGTACTATCCACCCCAAGGTAGACCATTCATAACTCTGATGCCCAGGAAACAAGGAGTTTGCTTCCGAAAAGATGGCACCAGGTTGGTGATTAGTTTTTCATCAGGCCAGAGGAAGCTTTAATCTGTGTATCTCAAGACAAAAAATGTGGTACTATCCTCACTAAGCCAGGCTACACGCATCTCTGGTGCCCAGCAAACTGAGTGCTTATTCCAGAGCCAGTGGCACCAGGCTGGTGCCAAGTACTTTGTCTCAAGGTACGTAGATTCACGCCTCTTTTGGGCTGAGATAAATATTAAATATATTCATTATTATTATAAATTTAGAAGCTAAGATAAGGATCATACAGCGCTCTGGGGATGGATGTACAAAAGTTGCAATCAGCAAAGTTGGAGAGTGAGAGGTGAGTGGAGAGGCGGGGGAGGGGCAATGCAAGAGTAAAACTGAAATGAAAGTTGGTGCAATAGGGTAATTTCCATTAAAAGGTCAGCGAGTCCGCATTAACGGTGGAATTTTCAGGGAGGCCAGTGAAGTGAGTATGTTCGGGTAGTTTAGATATCAGAAGTGGATCCTGTATGCACTCTGATAGACAGGACAGTCTATTAAGATATTTTGGAGGGACAGTGCGATTTGACATTCCTCACAGAGTGGTCGTTGTCGTTTCTCCATGTGTTACCCGTGAGCGAGTCGCATATGTCCATTATATAAGAGTGGGAATGCTGCTGATATTGCACAGTATAATAATCTTATGTGTAAATTTCATGTAAAATGGATTTATGTACAACAAGTGGAGTCGGGTTCTTGTAATATAACCAGAGTGTATCGAACAATGTTAGGGAGCATCACTGACAGGGTCAGAAGGCTCGCGCTCCCGACACCAAAAAGAAACCTGATGGTGCTTGCTTTAAGATCAATTCATCCTTGTCCGGGCAAGCTGGCCTCCCGTCCAGGTATGAGGAATGTGGCCTCAGTCAAATGCATAAGCAGTTATTGTACTCAGCATGTGCTCTTCCAACTTTTCTCAGTAACGGGTATAACGTCTCTCCACGCATTTTCCAGTCGCAGCATATAGAAGCATTGGCTGTGCTATTATTAAGTACAAAAACGATTATATCCGGGATTAAGGATTACAAAACAACGATGCTCCAGTGGGCGACCAGGATAGCAAGTACATACAAGTAGACTGGCTGCGGTCGAAAGGTGAGCACAAAGATTGGGATGTGGAAGCGTCCAAACTTAAGAGTAACTTCAAACGTACCCAGCGCTCCTTTAAAGAGCATCGTGAGGAAAAACTCGTATCAACGAGTAGAAAACCAACTTGATACATATACAAATTTATTACAGTGGTTTTGAGGGCACACAGACGTTACAGGCACATATAGAACATTAAGTTTATTTAACCTAGGATAGCCAAATAATATCACTTTGACTTGGTTCTGGTCAGAGAGAGCCCATTTATTTCACAGAAACCAGTTTGATTAATAAAATTAACACATACTAACTTACACAGCCTAACATCAAGAGATTGTTTCCTTTAAGGAAAAGGCCTCAGCACTGGGAGTTGAAAGCTGGCCCGAAGATGCATTTTTCCAGCTATTGGTCAGAATTCAACAAAAATTGTGCCTACACAGCCTAAACCCATGAAACGTTCCATTCATTTCATACAATGCATCAGCCATTGAAGATTAATACCGTTGACAATTGTTAAATTTTTATCAGAACAAAGTGCTGAACTCGCATGGGTCATACAGGATCTGTGGAATGGGAAGCATTCACATTCGATCAAAGCAGGAGGAAGTCCAGTTCCTTGGAACAGAAGCCCCTCACCAGCATCAAGGCAAAATAATGCAGTAACGTCAAATAATACTATACTATTTCAAAATTAAATGTGGCAAAATGTCATCTACACTCCGTTAAATATACCGACCTTGTTCTAATTATAATACACGAGCGTTGAAATTGTGAAGTCGATCAGTGGAGCCTGTCTCATCCTGTCAAATGGAAACAAAATTTTGGAATGATCTATGTAGCACTGTACATAGGGCGCCTACGTATTCAAATAGACCCATAAATCTTGCCGAAGATACTTTTACACAAACGTTAAAAATTCGAAGTTGATCGAATAAGGCGTTCTTGATTCATTCAGTTAAGATACACGACTATTTAGGGTTTAAAGACGATCGCAAGAAGCATTCTCTAGTTTAGACATTTGAAACAATTTACTTAACAAAACTGGTAAATTGAAGTTTACACACCTAAAAGTGAGTGTTAGTGGTAAAAGTTTGAATCAGTCAGGAAAGCCATTGTTAACTGATCTGATTCTAAATTATAATTATAATGGAGAACGCTAAACCCGTAGGATTATACAGCGCATGTGGTGGGAATGGAAGACATTCAGGCTCAATTCAGGGAACCGGAGCACAGATCCAATTCCCTAGATCAAGAGCTCCTCACCAGCATCAAGGAACCTCCCTTGAGGGGATCTGATTCTAAAGATTTCAAGTTTATTAACTATTTCAATAAAAATTTTAATTTGCATCTACTCAAACTAAACTTAGGCGTTATCGTCCTTATAGAACTCATCATCTATATTTCAAGCCGTTCAGTAAAATTGGTAAACTGGGACATATGGCAGCCAATAGCAGTGTCAACCTTGTGTTCAGGAAAGCACACCAATGGTGAAAATTTAAAACCTATCAAATGAGTCATTCTCCAGTTATGAGACTGAGTCCAGCGACTCTGTCTTTTTACTGTTAACTACATCAACAAATTTTCCAGGAGGCAAACGATACTTTATAGGTACTGTCCTGGCCCTAAGATGCATCAGCCATTAAGTACTGAAGCCGTTCAAAAGAAGTAAACTGAAAATTATTTAACGTGGTTTACGGGAATAAAAACTGCGTGCTATTTTATACACAAAATTGTCAAATTTGCACCTACACATTTTGAATCCTACTCTCCACCGTCGTCGAGCTTTTTGGTACATTTTCTAAACGTTTGAAACCACCACTGAGAGTTTTGGAAGTTATCCAAACCATTCCAGGATGCTGGGAATGGGTTCAACAACTTTGGTCATAGGGATCGTGAACATGCCAACTGTTTCAAGAATTTGGTTCTCGTTCCTTGAAAGAGATTGGATGAAACATTCTCGAGTCATGAGCGAAATAACATTGAAAAGTAGGAGGAAGAAAAAAAAATAGTTTCTGGCAACATCTCAAGGTATCTCTTCGGGGATACCCAAAAATGTATTAATTTTTGATAATATGCAATATAATAGTATTCTGTGTAGCTTTATATACAGTGATACAGAGCAGTATGTTGAAACGTTAATTTCATGACATGTAGTTTTGCAATGAATTTAGTATCAGGGGAAGTTTGTCCTTAAACATAGGTATTTAAAATTTATTGTAGTAAACTGTTTTGTCGTTTATTGAGGAATTAGTATCGTTATGATTATTGTTGAAATAGATAAAGGGATCGTAGCCTCTGAGCTTGATAGTTTCTCAAGTAATTTTTTGCTGTGGCCAGGTAAACTATAGGTATTTACAATAAAATTGAGCTGTTGCTCTTTTGTCATAGTATTATGAGTTCCTAGTGTAGGTCTACGAGTATTAGATGAATCTAACCCCAGAATAGTTATTGTTTATTATGTATTTACGTGGTGTTCCCACAATATTCGTATTCTGTTTCCGAGCTATATTTCATCCACTATTGCTTGGATCCCTGCTTACAGGTAAGACTCGTGCATCTTTACTTTCTGCTGTTTTTATCTAACGAAGGATCCCTAGTGATTCAAGAAAGCTTTACCATTTCCTTGTTTTGGAGGGTATTTTGATAGAGAAGTATATTGTACTCAATTTGACTGGAAATAAAATCTTGGTGGTGTTAGTGCTGAGCAAGATGAAAGATTTCAGCAGGATATCAGTACAGTGGAGGTATGCTAGCTGGGGCGTTTCACTCCCAGCATGATGGGAATTATCGTTGCTTTCTTCAGAGACACCAATGTTAGTCATAAGCGCAAAGCCAAATATTTAAAACATTTTAAAATATTTTATGCTTTCATTAAGAATAAGTTGATGAATATCCTTGAATCATTCTTTAGCAGTTACTTTGTAATAAGAAATAAGTTTTTAATGACTCATTATATTGTCTGTACTGTAAATTTTAAGGAAGAATTTAGGGTAGCGAAGATGGAGACACGGCGATTGACTGAGGAAAACAAGAGGATTCGTAGCAGTCCTCCTGTTCCGAGTCCTCAGGTCAAGCAGGGAAACTGGACAGTGGCTGGACAGCATGGAACGAAGTTGACGATCAAGAAGACGAATGAAAAGGTAGAAACGATGAAGAAGAAAGACTGCTGTGGAAACTGTTGTGGAATGCAGTCTCTGTGCTACCCGACGAATGTGAGTCGACTACTGGAAACGTGACGGCGAACGACACCAAGGAAGGTAAGAATATTGTTGTTGGAGATAGCCAGGATAGGTACATGGATAGGGCGTTCTGCTTGAAGGACAGGAGTAGGGGACAGAGGGATGGAGGATTTTGTTAGCCAGCTTGACAACATCATGAGAGGTAATGGGATCAATCCTATTATCTGCCTCAGTGCTGGAGGCAATTAAGTAGGCAAGCGTAGAAGTGAGGATTTAGTTAAAAGGTTCTGGACAGCAAAAGACATAATTAGGAAGAAGGGGGGGGCCCTGTTATATGTGGCATTTTGCCAAGAAGGGGCGTTGGAAATGAATTGTTGTCCAGAGCAATTGGTATTAATTGTTGGCTGGATAAACACTGTAAGGATAATACAATACCATTCATTGACAACTGGGACAACTTCTATGGCCGAAATGACGTGTATGTCAGGGATGGGGTTCACTTATCCAGGGCAGGTGTGGATTTTCTTGCTACCTCAGTTGAGGGGGTTGTTAGGACTTAAAACTAGGATTAGTTAGAGGTGTGGGTTTAGAAATGATAAATAATGAGCATAGATATATTGACTTATGCTCTGATATTAAGAATTTTAATAGTAACTGTCATGGAGTAATTCTGGGTAATGATAATTTCAGAAATTGTGTAAAAACAAAGATGAATTGGAAAAATGTGCAGAAGAAAAAACATATGATGGTATTTTATGCTAACAGTCGAAGTGCAAGAAATAAGATTAATGAACTACGTTTGGTAGCATGTGCTGGGAACTTTGATGTCATTGCATTAACTGAAACCTGGTATGATTTAAAGAGTCGGGATATGATTGCTGAGTGTAATATTGAAGGGTTTAAGTTGTTCCATGTGGATAGATGTAATGGGAAGGGGGGAGGAGTTGCATTATATGTTCAAGAAAATATTAACTGTTGCATAAAAACAGGTATAAAAATAGATGGAAGAGTAACAGAATCTGTTTGGGTAGAGTTTGTAGAAGGTCAAGAAAAACTGATTCTAGGTGTAATATACCGACCTCCAGGCTTGGATCACGATAGAGGGAGACTTCTTTGGGACGAAATTGTTAGGGTTTCTAGACACAATAACAGTGATAGTAGGGGATTTTAACTTTAGTCAAATTGACGAATTCTTTGACCGATAATCTAAGAGTCCAGTGACTCTATGGAAACAGTTCAGGACTGTTTTCTGAAGCAGTGTGTAACAGAGCCTACCAGGGGTAATAATTTGCTAGACCTAGTCTTGTCAAATAAGGAGACACTCGTAAATAATCTGGAGATCACTGAAGAGCTTGGCGCAAGTGATCACAAATCCATCACTTTTAGCATTAACTGGGAATGCAAGAATAATGATAATACGGTAAAAATCCCTTATTTTCGTTCTGCCGATTATAATGGACTTAGGGAGCACCTGTCAAATCTCGATTGGGGTTATCTAGCTAATGATTTTATTGACGATAATCATACTTATGATTATGAAAGGATTTGCATTTATGAGTTTTTTCTTAATGTACACCGTGCTCAGAGTATATACATTCCCCAGAGAGAAATTAGGTCTAATAATAACGATCCCAAATGGATTAACAAGAGGCTAAAGCATCTATTAGGGGAGAAAAGGGGAACTTATAGGCGCATCTGAAGAGAGGACCTACTTCGACTAGTGAATGGTACCACTATGACCCCACCTCCTGCTTCACCTCACCTCACTACAGTATATAAGCCACGTCTACGGCCCTATGCTGTACATTCTACAAGATTGATGGACTGAACACCTCGACTCCAGGCTGAGGGACTGATTACCTCGAACTCCTCCTCTCCTTACGCCTTTCTACTTTGTATTGGACTGATGAAGCCACTGTGTGGCGAAACGTTTCCTGAATAAAGATTCCCATATGTTGCATAAGTGTCTCAATCTTCATCTTAAGTACTGGTTTTCTAAGAGTTGTGGATGCGTGGAACAATCTTCCCAGTAGGGTGATAGAGGCTAGGGCCTTGTGTAGCTTTAAGAAGAGATTGGACAAATATACGAGTGTGAGGGGCTGGGTTTGATTGGTGTCATTGGGTACGGGTAGCTTTGGGTAGAGGTCGTTTTGATAAGGAACTGCCTTGCATGGGCCAGTACGCCTTCTGCAGTGTTCCTCCCTTATTATGTTCTTATGTGATTTACAAAAAAAAAAAATCCTGAAATTATTTTCTCCAATAACCAAATATCTTAACGTTCTAGAATTCAAATTTTACATAAGAACACATACACCAACATTTTTTTGTTGTTATAAATATATTGAAGTATGTATTCCCCTTTGTCATTACAGAATGTAGGTAAGGCGGCACAGATTACTCACCAGTTACAACAGGTAGGTCTTCAACCTCCCCTGCTTGTGGGAATGGCCACTTAACACACGGTGGTCCTTCACAGCAGTAAGCAGGTAGGTCTTCAACTTTCCCTGCTTGTGAGAGCGGGCACCTTACTCAAGTAGTCAGCAGGTAGATCTTTACCCTCCCCCCTTCTGCTTGTGAGAGCGGCAGCACTCACTGGGTCTTCGCCGGGGAGTCATTTACTCGCATTGGTATTTAGAACAAGGGTTCCCAAACTTCTGATGTGTACTTCATCTACCTCGTCTCCTTCCAGGCATCGGGACATTAAACTTATTTTGCTCTTTGAAAGAAGGATCATCTGACATTCCTACCAGGACCTTCACCCGTTCCTTTCATTCAATTTGGTAATCCTCGTTTTTTTATTTAGCTTTTTTTTTTTTTTGAGTTCTTTATTCGTTTCATATTTAAGGAGTTTCAACTTATCGCCACTGTTTATTTCGTCTTTCAAATTTTCCGTGTCTTTTACCGAAGTGGTTTTCATGCTTTGGTAGCGGGAAATGAAGATAAGAAATTGTGTAAAGTAAAAGGACACAAGTGCAACTAATGTGACATTTATTGTGGCAACGTTTCGCTCTCCAGGAGCTTTATCAAGCTTGATAAAGCTCCTGGAGAGCGAAACGTTGCCACAATAAATGTCACATTAGTTGCACTTGTGTCCTTTTACTTTACTTATTGTCGGTAATTCTACCAACTTTATTACAATAAAAAATTGTACCGAATGTTTTTATTTTGTCCACTGTGAGGATAAGAAACAGTAGATGCGTCAGAATCGTGACTTAGGGTACTAAGCTTTTTACTTTGCTAATGCTGGATTTTGATTGTTTACCACTACTGTGTATATCTACGGCATACAATACCGACAAGTTGATGAATTAGATATTTGTGCAACATGTAGGTAACTACTTTGTAGATGTTTCGCCATCCAGTCGCTGTATCGATACAATACAAGGACATAATCTGAAGGCTAGAAATCTCAAGACTACGGTATTCATCACCTGCTTCTAGTCTCCTAGGGACTGATTACTTCGTCTTCCACTTTCTTCCGTATATATTTCTACAGTCTTCAGATTATATCCATATATTGATAAAACCACTGGATGGCGAAACGTCTACCAAGTGAAGATTCCCAGATGTTGCACGTGTCTAATTCATCACCACCACTCCGTGTTCTATATACCAGAAAGTAGAATATCCATTTGCCTGCTTATCCCATTATTCCCATCACCCTCATTTTGCTTATAGTCGCCTCAAAATCGTATGTGTCAAATACTCTTGCGAAATCGTGTGCAGTTTTTAATTTTGTTACCGTGTCTCTGTAATTCTCGTCATAGTGGCTTAGTAATAGTGACAAGCATGATCTCGCTCTAAATCTACACTGGCTTGTGTTGCACAGCTTCTGCTCTCCCACAGAAGGAGTCGACATTTATATGATTTTTAAAAGTAATCATTTTTATTTTGCAAATGTACTGTTACATATTTCCACGTACTTTATTTACAGATATTACATTATTAACTCTTATTGAAATTGCGTTAATAATTGACCCAGCTGGTGAACAGCTCCTGGACCTGTTTTCGGCTTCGTCGAATTTAACCTGATTACCACCTAATTCCAGGAGCTGTAAACCCTACGGGTTTAGCGATTCCCCCTGAACGTAATAATAATGGGGATTTCGGAGTTTTCATGGTGGGTATACCAGGAGTTTACCAGGAAAGGGTTTCGGGGGTCAACGCCCCCGCGACTCGGTCTGAGACCAGGCCTCGTGGTGGATCAGGGTCTGATCAATCAGGCTGTTACTGCTGGCCACACGCAAACTGGCGTACGAATCACAGCCCGGATGGTCACGTACTGACTTCAGATGCCTGTCCAGGGCCTTCTTGAAGACAGCCAGGGGTCGATTGATAATCTCCCTTATGTGTGCTGGGAGGCAGTTGAACAGTCTTGGGCCCCTGACACTTACTGTGTTGTCTCTGTGTGCTCGTGGCGCCCCTGCTTTTCATTGGGGGAATGTTGCATCTCCTGCCGAGTCTTTTGCTTTCATAGGGAGCGATTTTCGTGTGCAAGTTTGGCACTAATCCCTCTAGGATTTTCCAAGTGTATATTATCATCTCTCTCGCCTGCATTCCAGGGAATACAAATCAAGGGACGTCAACCGTTCCCAGTAATTTAGGTGCCTTATCGTACTTGTGTGTGCCGTGAAAGTTCTTTGTACCCTCTCCAGGTCAGCAATTTAGCCTGCCTTGAAGGGAGCAGTTAGTCTACAGCAGTATTCCAGCCTAGAGAGAACAAGCGATTTGAGGAGAATCATCATGGGCTTGGCGTCCCTAGTTTTGAAGGTTCTCATTATCCATCCTATCATTTTCCTAGCAGATGCCGTAGATACATTGTTGTGGTCTTTGAACGCGAGATCCTCTAACATTATCACTCCCAGGTCCTTCACATTACTTTTTCGCTCTGTTGTATGGTTAGAATTTGTTGTATACCCTGATACAATTTTAATTTCCTCAAGTTTTCCATATCTGAGTAATTGAAATTTCTCTTCATTGAACTTCATATTGTTTTGAGTGGCCCATTTGCAGATATGGCTGATGTCCTCTTGGAGTCCTGCGGTGTCTTCGATGGAGGTCACTAGTGGTCATGGCAGTTCGTGTGTTATCCGCAAAGGAAGACACGGAGCTATGGCTAACATCTTTGTCTATGTCAGATATGAAGATGAGGAATAGAATGGGAGCGAGTACTGTGCCTTGTGGAACTGCTTTTCACCGTGGCTGCTCTGACTTTACTCTGTTTACTATTACTCTTTGTGTTCTATTTGTCTGGAAGTTACAGATCCATCTACCAACTTTTCCTGTTATTTTTTTATTACGCATTTTGTGCGCTATTACACCATGGTCACACTTGTCGAAGGCTTTTGCTAAGTCTGTGTATACTACATCCAGGACCTTGTCATAGTGGTCCAGTACTGAGTGATGGGAGGATGGGGAGAATTTTTCCCTCTGCAGAAACACCTAAGGTGGGATTCAAAGAAACTGGTTAGGCGGGATTTTGCTTTCGAGGTGGATGTAATTTACACAGATGTGATTTACACAGATTTTGCAAATGCATTGACAGATGCGATCATGGAGTGATAGTTCCGAAAATGAGGGCCATGGGCATTACGGGGAAGGTAGGCAGGTAGATTTTCGGGTTCCTAGCACACACAACACAAAAAGTAGTAGTAGACAGAGCAAGATCCAGCATCTGCAAGGTAAAAAACTCAGTGCCCCAAGGCACTGTCCTGGCACCTCTGCTGTTTTTCATCATCTTAGCAGACATCGATAAAAATACTCGTCATACTTTTGTATCATCATTTGCAGATGACACTAAAATAAGCATGAAAGTCACTACGGTAGAGGACACTGAAAAATTACAGGAAGACATAAGCAAGGTTATCCAGTGGGCAGCGGAGAACATGACCTTCACTGGTGATAAGTTCCAGCTGCTTAGGTATGGAAAGAATAAAGAACTCAAAAAGAACACTGTATACAAATCTTAAGAGGGTCACCAAATAGAACGAAAGAAACACATAAAAGACCTGGGAATTATGTCAGCTGACCTTTCTTTTAAACACCATAACTAAAAGATCACGACAACCAGGAAGATGACGAGGTAGGTATTGAGAACTTACAAAACACGGGAAATAATGCCAGTGGTGACACACTTTAAATCGCTAGTGCTCCCTCATTTAGAATATTGCTCAATGCTGGCGGCCCCGTTCAAAGCAGGAGAAATATCAGAGTTGGAAAAAATAGAGATCGTTTACGGCTCGCATTGAGCCAGTAAATCACCTAAATAACTGGGAACACCTTCAGGTCTTCAACATGTACTCATTGGAGCGGTGGAGAGAAAGATACATGATAAGTGAGAAATATGGGAGGAAGTGCAAAATAAGCCCAGTGAGGAGCAGGGGTGCGGTGGGGACAATAAGGGAACACTGTATCAACATTCGGGATCCCAGACTATTCAGCATCTTACCAGAAGATATCAGAAACACGGCTGGAACAAGTGTAGAAGCCTTCAAGAGGAAACTGGACAAGTATCTTCACCAGGTGCCAGATCAACCAGGTTGTGTTGGATATGTGGGGCAGAGGGCCTCCAGCAGCAACAGCCTGGTTGACCAGGCAAGCCCCAGACGAGCCTGGCCCATGGCTGGGCTAGTGAAACTCTAGAAACTCTTCAAATGTATATCAAAGGTAAGGTAAGGTGGAAAATAGAGTTCCTGCACGCTGGAGAATGAATAAGGAATCTAGGGAGGTGGAAAGCAGAGTTTCTGTGCTCTGGAGGATGAGTGCGGAAGCTCTGGAGGTGGAAAATACAGTTCCTGTATTAAGGATAATGAGTAAGGATATTTTAGTGCATAATTATAATGATGTTTGTGTCCTAGAAAGCAACTAGGAATGAGTGACGGTAAAGTTATTTACCAGTGGATCCCATTCCATCACTGGATCCCATTCCATCAGTGATCCCATTCCAGTAGTTTAACCATACGTGTGTGTGTACATTTATTTGCATGTAGTAATTAAGGGGAGAACACTATTTGTTAAAACTAAATCGAATTTTAGTTATGACTTTTCTTTTTTCTTTTTTTTTTCTTTTTTTTTCTTTTTAAGTGTAAACTTCAGCCTGTTATGTGTACCTCACTTATTATTATTTTATTATTATCACACTGGCCGATTCCCACCAAGGCAGGGTGGCCCGAAAAAGAAAAACTTTCACCATCATTCACTCCATCACTGTCTTGCCAGAAGGGTGCTTTACACTACAGTTTTTAAACTGCAACATTAACACCCCTCCTTCAGAGTGCAGGCACTGTACTTCCCATCTCCAGGACTCAAGTCCGGCCTGCCGGTTTCCCTGAACCCCTTCATAAATGTTACTTTGCTCACACTCCAACAGCACGTCAAGTATTAAAAACCATTTGTCTCCATTCACTCCTATCAAACACGCTCACGCATGCCAAGCCCCTCGCACACAAAACCTCCTTTACCCCCTCTCTCCAACCTTTCCTAGGCCGACCCCTACACCGCCTTCCTTCCACTACAGACTGATACACTCTTGAAGGCATTCTGTTTCGCTCCATTCTCTCTACATGTCCGAACCACCTCAACAACCCTTCCTCAGCCTTCTGGACAACAGTTTTGGTAATCCCGCACCTCCTCCTAACTTCCAAACTACGAATTCTCTGCATTATATTCACACCACACATTGCCCTCAGACATGACATCTCCACTGCCTCCAGCCTTCTCCTCGCTGCAACATTCATCACCGATGCTTCACACCCATATAAGAGCGTTGGTAAAACTATACTCTCATACATTCCCCTCTTTGCCTCCAAGGACAAAGTTCTTTGTCTCCACAGACTCCTAAGTGCACCACTCACTCTTTTCCCCTCATCAATTCTATGATTCACCTCATCTTTCATAGACCCATCCACTGACACGTCCACTCCCAAATATCTGAATACATTCACCTCCTCCATACACTCTCCCTCCAATCTGATATCCAATCTTTCATCACCTAATCTTTTTGTTATCCTCATAACCTTACTCTTTCCTGTATTCACTTTCAATTTTCTTCTTTTGCACACCCTACCAAATTCATCCACCAATCTCTGCAACTTCTCTTCAGAATCTCCCAAGAGCACAGTGTCATCAGCAAAGAGCAACTGTGACAACTCCCACTTTGTGTGTGATTCTTTATCTTTTAACTCCACGCCTCTTGCCAAGACCCTCACTTATATGTAAACTATTTATTTTTCCAAGACGTTGCAGTGGCTGACAAATGTGATGTAATTGGATAAAAAAAACCGACATGTTGTAGAATGAGACTTGTGCAACATTTGTGAATCTTTATTGATTTATTAATGTTTCACAAATGTTCTTTAATATTTATCACATAGGGCAGTATAAGTTACGTCACAAATTACCCGCATATAGGAGAGTAGAAATAATGACGACGTTTCGGTCCCACTTGGACCATTAACCAGTGTGACTAGTTAATGGTCCAGGTCTGAATGAGACTTCGTCATAAGTTTCATTCTCTTGGTTCCTGGTTATTTGTGTATTGTTCCAGTCAAAGTCTTGTGTCTACTGATTCTCGGTACGTGTTCAAGCCAGAACCTACTGTATTTTTTTATGAAATTTCCCAAGAAATAAAAATTATTGGTTATAAGAAAAACAAGATATATTGGTGTTGATAATCTTTCAAGGCGGTATGATCGAAACGGTAAAGTTTCTCGAGAGCTTATTTTGAAGTATCGCTGAAGTAAGCTTTGGCAAGGGAGCGGCGCGGTAAGCTTCCCTGGGAGCTGATTACTGCCGTCACTCCCAGGCTGGAGACCACTGATCAGCATGATGCAGACAGGGACCACCAGACCACTGATGCATGGTGCAGTCAGGAACCATCAGACCACTGGTGCATGGTGCAGCCAAGGACCACCAGGCCACTAGTGCATGGTATAGCCAAGGACCACCAGACCACTGATGCATGGTGCAGCCAGGGACCACCAGGCCACTGATGCATGATGCAGCCAGGTATCACCAGACCACTGATGCATGGTGCAGCCAGGGACCACCAAACCACTGATGCATGATGCAACCAGGGACCACCAGACCGCTGATACATGGTGCAGCCAGGAACCACCAGACCACTGATGCATGGTGCAGCCAGGGACCACCAAACCACTGATGCATGATGCAACCAGGGACCACCAGACCGCTGATACATGGTGCAGCCAGGAACCACCAGACCACTGATGCATGGTGCATTCAGGAACCACAGACCACTGATGCATGGTGCAGCCATGAACCACCAGACCACTGAAGCATGGTGCAGCCAGGGACCACCAAACCACTGATGCATGATGCAACCAGGGACCACCAGACTGCTGATACATGGTGCAGCCAGGAACCACCAGACCACTGATGCATGGTGCATTCAGGAACCACAGACCACTGATGCATGGTGCAGCCATGAACCACCAGACCATTGATGCATGGTACAGCCACTGACCACCAGACAGCTGATGCATGGTACAGCCAAGGACCACCAGACCACTGATGCATGGTGCAGCCAGGGACCTCCAGTCCACTGATGCATGATGCAGCAAGGGACCACCAGGCCACTGATGCATGATGCAGCCAAGGACCACAAGACTACTGATGCATGATACAGCCAGGAACCACCAGACCACTGATGTATGATGCAACCAGGAACCACCAGACCACTGATGCATTGTGCAGCCAGGAACCACCAGACCACTAATGCATAGTGCAGACAGGGACCACCAGATCACTGATGCATGGTGCAGCCAGGGACCACCAGATCACTGATGCATGGTGTAGCCAGAGACTACCAGACGATTGATGCATGGTGCAGCCAGGAACCACCAGACCACTGATGCATGGTGCAGCCAGGAACCACCAGACCACTGATACATGGTGCAGCCAGGAACCACCAAACCACTGATGCATGGTGCAGCCAGGAACCACCAGACCACTGATGCATGGTGCAGCCAGGAAACACCAAACCACTGATACATGGTGCAGCCAGGAACCACCAGACCACTGATGCATGGTGCAGCCATGAAACACCAGACCACTGATACATGGTGCAGCCAGGAACCACCAGACCACTGATGCATGGTGCAGCCAGGAACCACCAGACCACTGATGCATGGTGCAGCCAGGAACCACCAAACCACTGATGCATGGTGCAGCCAGGAACCACCAGACCACTGGTGCATGGTGCAGCCAGGAACCACCAGACCACTGGTGCATGGTGCAGCCAGGAACCACCAAACCACTGATGCATGGTGCAGCCAGGAAACACCAAACCACTAATGCATGGTGCAGCCAGGAAACACTGGACCACTGATGCATGGTGCAACCAGGAAACAGCAGACCACTGATGCATGGTGCAGCCAGGAACCACCAGACCACTGATTGCATGGTGCAGCCAGGAACCACCAGACCACTGATGCATGGTGCAGCCTGGAACCACCAGACCACTGAGTGCATTGTGCAGCCAGGAACCATCAGAACACTGATGCATGGTGCAGTCAGGAAACACCAGACCACTGATGCATCTTGCAGCCATGAACCACCAGTCCACTGATGCATGGTGCAGCCAGGAACCACCAGATCACTGATGCATGGTGAAACCAGGAACCACTTGACCACTGATGCATGGTGCAGCCAGGAACCACCAGACCACTGATGCATGGTGCAGCCAGGAACCACTAGACCACTGATGCATGGTGCAGCCATGAACCAGCAGACCACTGATGCATGGTGCAGCCAGGAACCACCAGACCACTGATGCATGGTGCAACCAGGAACGCCTAGACCACTGATGCACGGTGCAGCCAGGAACCACCAGTCCACTGATGCATGGTGCAGCCAGGAACCAGCAGACCACTGATGCATGGCGCAGCTAGGAACCAGCAGACCACTGCTGCATGGTGCAGCCAGGAACCAGCAGACCACTGATGCATGGTGCAGCCAGGAACCAGCAGACCACTGATGCATGGTGCAGCCAGGGAACACCAGACCACTGATGCAAGGTGCAGCCATGAACCAGCAGACCACTGATATATGGTGCAGTCAGGAACCACCAGACCACTGATGCATGGTGCAGCCAGGAACCACCAGACCACTGATGCATGGTGCAGCCAGGAACCACCAGACCACTGATGCATCTTGCAGCCATGAACCACCAGTCCACTGATGCATGGTGCAACCAGGAACCACCAGATCACTGATGCATGGTGAAACCAGGAACCACTTGACCACTGATTCATGGTGCAGCCAGGAACCACCAGACCACTTATGCATGGTGCAGCCAGGAACCACTAGACCAATGATGCATGGTGCAGCCATGAACCAGCAGATCACTGATGCATGGTGCAGCCAGGAACCTCCAGACCACTGATGCATGGTGCAGCCAGGAACCACTAGACCAATGATGCATGGTGCAGCCATGAACCAGCAGACCACTGATGCATGGTGCAGCCAGGAACCACCAGACCACTGATGCATGGTGCAGCCAGGAACGACTAGACCACTGATGCATTGTGCAGCCAGGAACCACCAGTCCACTGATGAATGGTGCAGCCAGGAACCAGCAGACCACTGATGCATGGTGCAGCTAGGAACCAGCAGACCACTGCTGCATGGTGCAGCCAGGAACCAGCAGACCACTGATGCATGGTGCAGCCAGGAGCCACCAGACCACTGATGCATGGTGCAGCCATGAACCAGGAGACCACTGATGTATGTTGCAGTCAGGAACCACCAGACCACTGATGCATGGTGCAGCCAGGAACCACCAGACCACTGATGCATGGTGCAGCCAGGAACCACCAGACCACTGATGCATGGTGCAGCCAGGAGCCACGAGACCACTGATGCATTGTGCAGCCAGAAACCACCAGACCACTGATGCATGGTGCAACCCTGAACCACCAGACCACTGATACATGGTGCAGCCAGGAACCACCAGATCACTGATTCATGGTGCAGCCAGGAACCACTAGACCATTGATGCATGGTGCAGCCAGGAACCACTAGACCACTGATACATGGTGCAGCCAGGAACCACTAGACTACTGATGCATGGTGCAGCCAGGAACCACCAGACCACTGATGCATGGTGCAGCCAGGAACCACCAGACCACTGATGCATGGTGCAGCCAGGAACCACCAGACCACTGATGCATGGTGCAGCCAGGAACCACCAGACCACTGATGCATGGTGCAGCCAGGAACCACCAGACCACTGATGCATGGTGCAGCCATGAACCACCAGACCACTGATGCATGGTGCAGCCAGGAACCACCAGACCACTGGTGCATGGTGCAGCCAGGAACCACCAGACCACTGATGCATGGTGCAGCCAGGAACCACCAGACCACTGATGCATGGTGCAGCCAGGAACCACCAGACCACTGATGCATGGTGCAGCCAGGAACCACCAGACCACTGATGCATGGTGCAGCCAGGAACCACCAGACCACTGATGCATGGTGCAGCCGGGAACCACCAGACCACTGATGCATGGTGCAGCCAGGAACCACCAGACCACTGATACATGGTGCAGCCAGGAACCACCAGACCACTGATGCATGGTGCAGCCAGGAACCACCAGACCACTGATGCATGGTGCAGCCAGGAACCACCAGACCACTGATACATGGTGCAGCCAGGAACCACCAGACCACTGATGCATGGTGCATAAAATACTTCCCTCGTCTTCCCACTCACCATATACGTTCTTAGTCTTCCCAGTCAGCATATACTTGCTTGGTATTCCCACTCAGGATATACTTTCCTTGTCTTCACACTCAGCATATACTTTCCTTGTCTTCACACTGAGAGTCCCTTAGTCATTTTCTTCCACGCAATTAGCGCTTTAAGAGATGAGTCTTAATGCTGGTGAAGGGCTTTTGATCCAGAGAATTGGAGTTATCCTTCTTCTTTCTCGGATTGAACCTTATTGCCTCCCATTTTCCAGGTGAATTATGATCCGTATTGTTTTAGCGCTTTTCCATAATAATATAATTATAGCATAATACTAAAAATACAATTATTGCAGCCAGTAAAATATTTTTATAACTACGAAAAACACTATAAATACCTCCAATTACAATGCATAATTTATTTTTTTAGGATCATAAATATAACCTGAATTTCCATACGATTAAAAAAAAATCGTGCGGAACCCCTCATTAATGGCAAATAATTTAATACATTTAGCGATTATCCGAAAATTGTGGACTCCATCGGGTAGTTAGTGGCGCGTAAGATGTTTACTGCTGGCCTTGGTTTGTGGTGCGAGATGTTTTACTGTGGAGGAGGATGATAAAAGGTGGAACAGGAAGAGGAGACAGGTGGGAGGGAGACAGAGAGGAGGGTAATAGTCAATGTATATTTTTTTTCTAAGATTAAGTGTAAATGTTTAACATGGGATGATTAGCATAGATTTAACGTTTAACATGAGTTGATTAGCATAGATTGAATTTTTAACTTGGGTTGATTAGCATAGATTGAATGTTTAACGTGGGTTGATTAGCATAGATTGAATGTTTAACGTGGGTTGATTAGCATAGATTGAATGTTTAACGTGGGTTGATTAGCATAGATTGAATGTTTAACGTGGGTTGATTAGCATAGATTGAATGCTTAACGTGGGTTGATTAGCATAGATTGAATGTTTAACGTTGGTTGATTAGCATAGATTGAATGTTTAACGTGGGTTGATTAGCATAGATTGAATGTTTAACGTGGGTTGATTAGCATAGATTGAATGTTTAACGTGGGTTGATTAGCATAGATTGAATGTTTAACGTGGGTTGATTAGCATAGATTGAATGCTTAACGTGGGTTGATTAGCATAGATTGAATGTTTAACGTGGGTTGATTAGCATAGATTGAATGTTTAACGTGGGTTGATTAGCATAGATTGAATGCTTAACGTGGGTTGATTAGCGTAGATTGAATTTTTAACGTGGGCTTGATTATCACAGATTGAGTGTTAAAGATAGATTAGCGAAGCTTTAATTTTTGACATGGGTTAATTAGCATAGATTTAACATTTAACATGAGATAAGTAGCATAATCATACAGGGAAATCCCACAGCTGTGCAAAGCATATTATAACAGAATGTTTAAATGAGGATGTGGAGAATGTATAAAAGAGGTTGTGTAAAAGAGAAGGTATTGAGTGTTATTTTACTGTTAAGTTGGAGAAGAGTGGTAAGCCCGTAGGAGTCATACACCGCCTGGGTGAAGAGAAAAATCATGTTTGGTCCTGGGAAATGAAAGGTAGCTTCAGTTCCTTCGAGACGAGGATTGAGAAACAGTAATAAAATAGGGAGGAAAATAAGAGGCGGCTACATTTGTGCCGTCTTTATTTGCAAGGCCAATCCTCAGCTTTCTACCTTGCTGTCTTTGCAGGGAGGGGAAGGAAGGGGTGAAGGAAGGCAGGGGGGAAGGAAGGAGGGTGGGTAGGAAGGAGGGAAAGGTGCCTTGAAACACGATCTTAATTAGTCGCACTGCGGACGGATCTCGTGCCTTTCTTCACCCCAGGGAACTCCTGGACGCCATCCAAAACCTAGTTCTAGAAGAATACTGCCTCCATGGTCCGGGAGGAGCGGGAGTTTGTATGGCAGTTAACACAAAGCTATATAAACAGCAGCTGGACCACTCCACCATTACACGTCTGTCTGATTGACAGGTAATTTAGAAGGTTGCACTGGACCCGTGGAGCAACCCAATGCGTAACTGTAGCAAGACTGGTTCAATCTCATCTGAATTGCATGCACAACAACACTTTGATTTGAATCTGTTGATGTTTCTCGCCTACGAGGATAATGATAGGATGGATAATGAGAACGTTCAAAACGAGGGATGTCATGCCAGTGAGATTATAAGTCACTGGTACTCTTTAGGATGGAATACTGCTGCATACTAAGAGCACCATTCAGGGCAGGTGACATAGCAGGTCTAAGGAATGTACAGAGAACCGTCACTGCATGTATTAGTTCAGTAAAGCACCTCAGTTACTGGGAACGTTTGAAGTGTCTTGACCTGTTCTGCCCTTAAAGATGTATCATAATTTGCACCTGGAAAACCCTAGAGGGACTATCTCATATTTGCACACACAAATAACTCCCTACGAAAGCAAGACTCGGCAGACGGTGCAGCATACCGCCACTGTAAAGCAGAAGCGCCATGGGTACACTAAAAGAAAACATAGTGACTGTTCAACAGCCCTCTATTATCAGAGGAATTACCAGATACCCAAACTCAGTGCTCCATCAGCCGGTCTGTGGTTGATCAGGCCTTGATCCACCGGGAGGTCTGGTAGAGGACCGGGCCACGGGGGCGTTGACGCTCGTAACCTGCAGGCAAACTCCAGGTCGAGCATCCAACACTTGTCTGTTGCCCCTATGCTCTGAAGGCTGCTGTCTGAACCCGATGTTCTTGGCCGCACTTTATTCACTGTTTTTCCTTACATACTTAGTGTTGTGTGCTATAACCGTTTTCAGTATGGTCATCCTCTGTTGTCATGCTGTAACGAGGCACAGCTCCTAATTTTATAGATTTTAATTAATTTTTCTTATTTAAATATGGAAATTGTAGTGAATTTCATCAAACACAGGAACTTCTACAAGTGCTCTCTCCTGCTTTTCCTGTAACAGGAAGCACAAACTAATCGCAAGAACTAGTCCAGTAAAGGAAGCTTTTGGCATTGCTGAATGGCTGATGGCACAACTCTTTCTTCGAAGGAATCATATATACTCAGCCAGAAGCGGATTGAGTCTTAAAACCGGCCCGGGCATCCGTCATCCACTCGCACCTGCTCATGTAGTTGTCTAACCTATTTTTAAACAACCCAGGATTTTCGCTTCAATGACGCTACTCGGGCGTTTGTTCCACTCATCTTATATCCTTTCTAAATCTTATTCTTTTTCAATTTGAACCCATTGCTGCGACTCCTGTATTAGTCACATATTTTTAGCACGCTGTATCCCTCTTATTTATTCCTGTCTTCCATTTATTCACCTCAGTCGTATCCCCTTTCCCCCAGATTTTACGCCTTTCTAGAGAGTGCAGATTCAGTGCCCTTAGCCTATCCTCGTAGGATCAGGTTTGTCACCCTCTCTGTGCGTTTTCTGTCGCTGTAATACGGTGAACAGAGCAGAGTAGCATAATCTAAATGCGGTCTTACCAACGATATATAGAGTATTCTTCTTGATATGAAGCCAAGAATTTTATTAGCTTACGTTTGTCTGTTTTAAACCGCCACTTCTCCGACCACTGCATCAACTTGTGCAACATTTGGGAATCTTTACTGTTGAAACATTTCGCCAACTAGTGGCGTCTTCAGTTCAGTACAGTGTCCTCATCAGAATTAATTCGACGACCTATTTTCTGTCACTATTTTCTGTCACTATTCTCTCATCTGTGTTGTTTACATAAACTGTGAACAACAAAGGACCCAAATCTGACCCCTATAGAACACTGCTTGTGACGCGTCCCCGCTCTTTATTTATGCAAACTCTTTGTTTCGTATTGGTCACCTACGCCTCTATCCAGGAAGAATTTTCTTTTCCACGTGTCAGTGGTGTTACTGTGAAATATACTTAGATAATCCCAGCTACTTTATAGTTAGACTTCCTTGCTAGTTGTGACATCACGAGATCCTCACGTGAACCGTAGGCCACAGCGTTCACCTTCAGTCACTCCCGGTCCACTTAGTAGACATAGACAAGACAGGCAGGCTTCTCCTCACTCTTAATTATACGCCTCCAAGACATCCAACGTGTGTATTTCTTACTCCAATGATCTCACGAACCCCCACGACACGCGTGCCTCCGCTTTCCTCAACAATTTGTACCGAAATGCATGAATTTGTCTCTCAAGGTGACTTCGAATAGCTTCGGCAATTAATGATTCCATCAGTTTTCTCCACAATCGAGGTTAGGCTAATTGGTCTATAATTTGATGCTAATGACTTATTTCCTGCTTTGTAGATACCACATTTGCCGTTTTCCACTTACCCAGCACTACTGTAATGATATGTTGAAAAGACTAGCTAATTGTTTGTATTGTTCCTCCTTTAAAACGCTTAAGAGCAGTTCATCAGGGCCGGTTGATTTTAGTTTTAATCTTATATTTGTCTGAGAACCGTGACACCAATGAGTTTGATAGTCCATAAATTGTTTTCGTTGTGACTTGTATTATTATTTTTTTATTTTTGGAATTTCACTAGTATCTTCCTGTGTAAAAATTGAAATGAGAAAAAGTGTTGAAGATTGTATGCATTTTCTTGTCACTAACAGTAAGCTAACCTGAGCAACTTTTAAGTGGGCCTATTCTGTTCCTAATCTTATTCCTATATAGATGAAAGAAATCTTTTGGGTTGGTTTTCGAATTCTTTGCGACTTCTTTATAATCTTTGTTTTTTTTATTCCTGTTTTGATTTCTCTAAGTGAATATGCTGATTCCTTAGGTGCCCCTCTCCTCGTTTAATTAGTCTGTAAATGTCTCTCTTTTAGCCTGTAAATGTCTCTCTCTTAGCCTGTGAGTTGTTTTGTTCTATTAATTATCTATTTGTTTGCTTTAATTTCTTTGGAACATTAGTTGCCTGGGCAGCTTGAACTCTGCTCTGAAAAATGTCATACTGGTAACAATCACTGCCTTCCTGATCATTATCCTGACCCACAGGATAATGATCTATTAGATCATACCATTTGATTCCACCAAGATAATTTCTTAGCCCCATGAAATCGGCTAAGTGAAAATCAGGAACCTTGATTTTATTGTAGTTATTAAGGTAATTCCATGATATACGGAAACTGAGTGATTTGTGATCGCTTATGCCTAGTTCGTAATTAACCTCAAGATTATTAATTAGTGATTCCTTGTTAGCAAGAACCAAGTCAAGCAGGATATTTCTTGTAGTTCTGTCACAAACTGTTTAAAAAAAAAATCTTGGATCTTATCATGAAGGTTGCTAGACCTAAGACTTCCTGTTAAATTGCTCCAGTCAATCTGGCCAAAGTTAAAATCTCCTATTATCACAACATATTTGTATCTAGATGCCTTTGTTATTTTTCCTTAGACGTTTACCGTATTCCCTATCAAGCTTTGGGGGTGTGTAAATCACACCCAAGATTAGACTTGCACGTCACACGAGAAACTGTATCCAAACAGTGTCAGTATCCGTTATTCCTATTTGATATCTTATGCAACAGTTTAAATTATCTCTGATATACATAGCAACTCCACCCTTTTTTATGGAAAGGTGGTAAAATAATTTATAGCCTTGTATGTGACATTCAAGAGGCATTTCTCTGTTTCAGGGTGAACCAGGTCAGGTCACACCAGTGACCTGCTTCCTAAACGTGCAGTTAATCTTAGTTCGTCTATCTTATTGCTTACCCTGCTACTATTAATATAATAGATCTTAAACCTAATTAGATCTATAGCTGTCCAGTACTTATTTAGCTCCCATCTCTTGCCCATCTCAATAACGTTTCCGCCAGCATTGAGGCAGATAATGGCGTTGTTCCCATTACCTGACTTGCTGACTATGTCACCAACACCAGCTCCAGGGAAATACTTCCCCTGTCTCATCTTCCTACCATTGTTATAGAAGACACGATCCATATATTTTCACCCCACCTCTGAATCAGCAGTTTTGATTCATTACTTGCCCAGGCCCCGCTGTCAGGTGCTCCCTCGTCTGACAGGATCGCTCAAACTCCCACAGGATTCGGGAAACCCGTATATGGAATTCAGCCCTCGTTAAGAGTCTGTTAGCAGGAGTCAGCTCGTGCCTGTTTACCCCCCCATCCTCTTCACCTTTTCCTGTTCATGCTGCATCCTCTCTTCTGTCCAAGCTACAGTCTACTATAACCGGGAATTCATGACTGGTATGAACAGTATTAATACCTCAGGGTCTGACCCTCCTTGCAGTGGAATTGCTTTCTTTCTTGGGAACTCCCCTTGCTGTTGTTTGTACTACTCTTCTTGCCCGTATTATATAATGTTTTTTTCTTTTTCATACTAACTCCCCAGAATATTTTTTTTTTAATTTTGGAATCGTTTCCTTTTATCAAACTGTCGAGATTTTCAGGTGCTGCTCTCGGACGTTAAGTGAAATGCTAGTGCGTTTGTGAAACTTGGCTTCGTCCTCTTCGCCTCCCCGTGCGGAGATATACGATTTATAGAGCAGGTGGGAAGGACAGAAGGGATGGTGGCCTCACCAGCTGTATACTGTCAGACTTCTCCTGAAAGCACATTCTTCACAGGCAATACCCAGGAGGATCCTGGAAGTGCTCTCAATGTGAGCAGCAGTTAGAAGTGTCTGGTCCATAATTCATATGAGACAGGGGAATTCGCATATTTACTTTGTACATTTGAAACAATCATCTCTGGTTATGAAAGCTTTTAATGCACATAACAGTGGGAGCCTTTCTTCCAGCAGGCTCACAAAATATTTCTGGGCGATCACTTTTCCAATATCTTCCTTCTCGTACCCTCTCACTTCACGAGTATTTCCATCGACGGACAGTCTTGCTATATTAAAGTATTTTTAGGATCTGGTTGTTTCACATCTATCATGACTGGGTCATACATGGATAGTGGCTGTATTCCAGTTCTCTTGTCCCTGAACTCTCCTCCGGCTCCCACACTAGCCTCAGTGTGTCCCTGGTAGTCCTTTACAGTGGAAGAATGGGATAAATTTGAGAAACACTTTAATTCATTTAGCCTCTCATAATATCTTGAGTATAAACACGAACAAGTTTCCAACATTAAGTCGACAATTATAACAGCAGGTAAGTAACCTTTTCATCTTTAGAGCTAACCCATTCCAACCCCCGACATACTATTCGTTGGTAGTTCACAAGTAAACTTGCATAGTCACATTGGTAAATAACTCTTATATCAGGCTACCGGATTCTTATATCGCCAGAAGGATGCTTTTCCCGACAAACATTGCTCATATCTCGTCGTACACCATGGGATTTTCTGCTTTTCCCTTATTATTTTTAGATTTAAGTGATCGTACATGGCCCTTTAATTGCATGACGGATGGGTGAACTATACCTATATAACTATTACGCGTGGATGGCCAGGGCATGGTACGTCACTTTGCCTCTCCCATGCCCCACATTCATTACTACCTACTGGGAATTACTGTCTTTTCTGCCTTTCTAAATTTTTTGTGTAATCTTTCACCCACCTAGAGTTTGAGCCAGCAGTTCCGTATCTTCAACGCAATACAAAACAGGGTCCTGATAGTCCACAATACCTTTGTCAGATATCGGCAAAACATCCTTAATTCCATACTGGAAGTTTTTAAAAATAGCTGGGAGTCAGGCGCATTTCCGGCCCAGTGATAGCATGCCGCACTGCTACCTTTAACAAAACCAGGCATAGATGCCTTCCTCCCAACATACCCCTCACCATTTGTCATATACTAGGTTTAAGTAAACTCATAGAGATGACATTCAAATTTTACTGCTGAGGTGAATCACACTCCCTTTACCAGAGTCTCATTTCCGCTGAAGCTGAGGCTTCAGTAATGTGTGTGCTGCATATGAAATTCTGGTTTCCTTTATTGATTTACAAGGAGCATTCGACCCTGCTCTGCATTTATCGGTGTTGCATGCTTTGCCGTGTCTGATGCACAGAACTATCTACTGTGAAAATGCGACTTCACATCCGTGTTCCATGTTCATTGGTTTTCCTTGATTTCAGTCTCGCTTTCTTTGTCCCATTGCGCCTTCCTACTCCGTTGAATGCTTGAATGACATAAATATCCTTAATCTTGGTAGAACTTCTCCATCTTGCAGTAGAACTTGCTGTTGAGTAGCTGTGTCCCTGGCGACTAATGGTCACTGTTGCCAAGTGCAGACTAATTTGTTTTACTCGAAAACGCCTAAATGAATTGCCTACACTTAGTGTTGAGTCTACCTCCTTCCTACTAGGATCTTTCACAAATGAGTGGGTGTGGTTCCATATGATCTTAATTTGACATGGGTACACGTTTTGATTACATGTTCTCTACTCGAAACCAACACAAGCAAATTCAAAACTTCTGTACGTATAACATTAGGAACATTCGCCTTCTCCAGAGTCGAAACCTTAAGAAGCGAGTTTTGTCTTTATCTTCTGCTCTCTGGCCGGCTGCAGACTGACTGCCTATACTCCACACTCCTCACCCAGCTTCCTCTTACCCACCTCTGCATGTCACTGACAGACATGGTTTCCTTCACACTCAGTGTGGCGGTCACGCCTTGTGCCAGGTTTGGTCTGGGCTTACACTTCACTTATTGCATAAACGTTTCTACTTTCCAGTTCCTACCCTTTAACATTGTGTTCACTCATTTCTCCGGTTAGACAACTCTGATAACATCCAGTTAGCTATCACATTTCTTACCAACGCTTCATTGTCTCTAATACTGCCCCTAATTTTTTTTTATTTTTTGTTTTTAAGATTTTAGAATAAAAACCCTCATGGGAGGGGCCTTAATGCCAGTGCGGGGTACTTGATCCAAGGAACTGGACTAATCCTTCATTGAATCATCTCTGAATGCCTCCCATTCCCCGGGTGCTGTGTAACCCTACGAGTATAGCGCTCCTTTCTCCTATTTAAAAAAGCCAAAAACCTGTACATTTGTTACACAATATAGTATCCAGATAGATCACGAACTGACTCTCCCCAGTCTCCCTTCTCTGCTGTACACTTACAGTACTAAACTATGCCTGTGTCAGTCCTGGAGGTTAGACAAATCACATTAATCCTCGTAGGTGAACTCTTTTTCATATTCAAGTCACTTTTCTTTTTGCAAGTGTACCTTTTCACCGCAGCACATCGCTATTTGCAGACTCAGTTCTCCAATACTCCTCTTTCCACTTAAGAACGTGTTTCCGATGATGCCCAGGTGAGAGACATACTTCGACACCGGGCTGGCTCGTTATTCCTCAGTGGCTCCCTACCAACGCTTGCATTAGACTCGCAGGGGTTCTTAACCGAGGATATCCATACCCCTTGGGGTATGAGAACCAAATAAGGGCGGTATGAGGCTCTTATCTCTGAACATTGCCGTTTTTCTATAAATAAATATGAGAAAATACTTATTTTATTTCAGCTGTCCTGTTCCTGCCTGTACATGTGTAAAGTAAAAGCAAACTATTGACATCTTTTGAAGTCATACTGGTACCTAATAAGTCTGGTGGTAGTGATGATTTCCAGTCTGGTGAAGAGGGTATGGAAACACATTGGGCAGTCCACTGGGGGTCTGTAATCGTACGAAGGTTCAGAACCACTGTATTAGAGGAAATGAGATTGTGGCTTGGGCTTCAAACATTGCTCATTCCAAGTCGCGGTTCGAAAGTCTGGTGGATATAAATGAATTGACTCCAGTGGCAGTGCGGGCTTGTCATCATCTGCCTGTGAGACCGCACCAACTCTCAGCTCCCAGCTCTCAGCTCTCAGCTACGACTCGTGCCTGACTGTAATGATCCCTGTCCCTGGGCTTGCGCTTTAGACTGTCTCCTTGAAAGTTGTCAAGGAACTGTCGACGTATTGGGTATACCAGCTGGCGGTGCATCGCTTCCAGGTTACACTTTTGTACATCATACATTGTTCATGGTGATCTGTGATGGATGAGTGGAACACTTTCTTCCTTTGGCTAGTTTTATTTTCTTCGCACTATCCTCTTCCAGGATGAAGCTTAAAGAATGGTTCGACATCCTACAGTTCCAGTGCAAGACAACTCTGGCTGTGACCCCAAGACGTTCACGTCTATATTCCACGTACCACGTGTACTTGTTTCTCCGTGCCACGTGCAGGCTGGGCAATATCTACCCCTCTAGGGTGGCCTTGGTGCCAGTGAGAGGCTCTTGATCCAAAAAAATGGACCCATCATATTCCTTGGATCGAACCTGATTGCCTTTCACATTCAATTCTTTTCATGACCCTTAGGGGTTCAGCGCTCCCCTTTTATGATGATAGATGTTAGTAGTCATTGGTTGTCTTCAGAGGATGAGAACAATATATGAGGCGATTGGAGGTGAGAAACATCATTGAGAAATGTTCTATAAACAAAGAGTAAATAAAAACATAGTTTAATAATAATGATGAACTGAGGAATAGAGAAAACATTAATATTAGAGAATAAGAGTGTGAGAAAGAATAAAAGTGAGAGAGAATAAGAGTGGGGGAATAAGAGTGAGAGAGAATAAGAGTGAGAAAGTAAGAGAATAAGAGAGAAAAAGTAAGAGAGAGTGAGAGAGTAAGAATGAGAGAATAAGAGAGTGAGACAGTAAGATAGTATGAGAGGAGAGGTTAGAAATGCCGTCATTTGTCAAGCTTTAACTTTCGCTAAACCTCGAAATCATTTTTATAAAATATGGAATTTCTCCGTCATTTATAAAACTGATCAAATGAGACGAAACACAGACCTTTAATTAACATTACGTGTAAATAAAATCCATTTAAATCAGTACCGTTCTCGTTACACAAAATATTTTCGAAATTTACATTTCTTTTTTAATTTTTGGAGAAAACCTCACCAGCTGCGAATATAACGGTAAAAGCCCTGACTGTTTCGTGGAAGATTTATAATTGGTAATACAATGATGGTGTATATCTGTTTATTTATTGTTTACAACTGTTTATTTTTTTGTTTACAACTGTGGAGCTATATTCTCTTTGATAATATTTAGATATAATTATAACCTTGTATGTCATTATCATTTCTCCTCTGTAACACCTATCAGTCATTGAGTGCATTTTTCGTTGTGTCTTGGTCTTTCTTCGTTACGTATATTATGTTAGGTTTATGAGGCAATGTGTAGCTCATCTTTGGACTTTTTTCTTATCTTATTCGCAAGTTACTTTTATTCGTGTGGACACCATGTCGTCGCTGTATATTCCATTTGTGGCCAGGGGCGGCTCCAGACTTTCTGTATAAAAGGGACATAGGAACAGCTGTCTAGATGGAAGGGAAGGGCTAGCAGACTTATTATTTTTAATTGGGGAGGGACTTTGTGGACCTGGGAAAGATTATAGGAGTTTCAACAATATTCGCGCTCCCCCCCCCCCCCCGTGCCTCCTCCTCCTGCAGTCATCACTGCGCTTATCACTCGCACAGCATTTTTTTTCTCCCATTCCCATCCATATATCTAAACTTTTGAAAACCACTTTGAAGTTTGCCGGTGAAACATACGAGTTTCTTATAATTTTATCTACCTAACATTTTAAATCTTCATATTCTCATTTTGCCTCCTAATGTTGTCTCCCGTTTTCATTACATGACACTTATCTGCATTAAATTTCTTCATCCATTTATCAGGCGAGTTGATTAGCTCATCTAAATACTGTGTGTGTGTGTGTGTGTGTGTGTGTGTGTGTGTGTGTGTGTGTGTGTGTGTGTGTGTGTGTGTGTATGTATGTATGTATGTATGTACTCGCCTATTTGTTTGGTGTGAACAACAAGTAAACATCCTGACCATGTGTCTACATGCTTTTAGGTACTGTGGTGCTGCCACGTGATTGGCTGATTAAATATTTGCATTAACGAGCAGGTGTACATGTGCACCTAACTTTGTGAAACAAACCATACCACGGGCGGGAATAGAACCCACGATCAGAGATAGAACCCACGATCAGAGAGTCTCAAAACTCCAGACCGTCGCGTTAGCCACTGGACCAGCTAGCCACAATAAGATTCGTCCAACTAGCGGCTAACGCGACGGTCTGGAGTTTTGAGACTCTCTGATCACGGGTTCTACCCCCGCCCATGGTATGGTTTGTTTGCAATCCTGTCATTACGATTTCGTGAGTCATGTTAACGGCTTTGAGAGGACTTGAGCTAGTGTTCGTCACGGCCACGCTAGCTGGAGATTCGTCTGTAAAAACTTGCATTTGTGGTCACAGTGGTGCCTATGCTAACCTTCCTATGGTGTAGAAATATACCTAGTTGGACCAATCTTATTGTGGCTAGCTGGTCCAGTGGCTAACGCGACGGTCTGGAGTTTTGAGAGAGACTGACCGCGGGTTCTATCCCCGCCCGTTGTATGGTTTGTTTGCAATCCTGTCATTACGATTTCGTGAGTCAGCTACTTAGTGAATATATATGTGATGCCTTTGTCGTCTACGTTTCAAACATGGACTAATTGTATTGAGTGTTAGTGAAAGAGAAAGCAAGCGAGCTTTCATAAGAAGGAAGAACTTCCCTGGAATTTTTAGTTCTTTGGTTATTCGATACCTGCATCATCATTTTCACTCTTGGGTCAATAATAATAATAAGAAAAATAATCTTTATTTCTATAAGTACATGTACAAGGTGTACAGGCTTATCTGACATCGAAATACTAATATATAGAAAGCCGCTTGTTATGCAGAGCATTTCGTAGAAATTAGGTCACTTTTGTACCGGACTGAGAGTCGAAGATCAAAATTACTTTTCTATGAGAGAGCCACAGAATTTGGTTAACACAAGCCTATCTGATGTTATCCTGACGCCAAATGACTTCGAACAGGCGATAAATGACATGCCCATGCACTCTGCCCTAGGGCCAGACTCGTGGAACTCCGTGTTCATCAAGAACTGCAAGAAGCCCCTATCACGAGCTTTTACCATCCTATGGAGAGGGAGCATGGACACGGGGGTCGTCCCACAGTTAATAAAAACAACAGACATAGTCACACTCCACAAAGGGGGCAGTAAAGCAATAGCAAAGAACTACAGACCGATAGGACTAACATCTCATATAAAAATCTTTGAAAGGGTCCTAAGAAGCAAGATCGCCACCCATCTGGATACCCATCAATTACACAACCCAGGGCAACGTGGGTTTAGAGCAGGTCGCTCCTGTCTGTCTCAGCTACTGGATCACTACGACAAGGTCCTAGATGCACTAGAAGACAAAAAGAATGCAGATGTAATATATACAGACTTTGCAAAAGCCTTCGACAAGTGTGACCATGGCGTAATAGCGCACAAAATGCGAACTAAAGGAATAACAGGAAAAGTTGGTAGATGGATCTATAATTTCCTCACAAACAGAACACAAAGAGTAGTAGTCAACAGAGTAAAGTCTTAGGCGGCTACGGTGAAAAGCTCTTTTCCACAAGGCACAGTACTCGCTCCCATCTTGTCTCTCATCCTCATATCTGACATAGACAAGGATGTCAGCCACAGCACCGTGTCTTCCTTTGCAGATGACACCCGAATCTGCATGACAGTATCTTCCATTGCAGACACTGCAAGCCTCCAGGCGGACATCAACCAAATCTTTCAGTGGGCTGCAGAAAACAATATGAAGTTCAACGATGAGAAATTTCAATTACTCCGATATGGTAAACATGAGGAAATTAAAAGTTCATCAGAGTACAAAACAAATTCCTTCCGCAAAATAGAGCGAAAAACCAATGTCGAGGGCCTGGGAGTGATCATGTCGGAGGATCTCACCTTCAAGGACCATAACATTGTATCAATCGCATCTGCTAGAAAAATGACAGGATGGATAATGTGAACCTTCAAAACTAGGGATGCCAAGCCCATGATGACACTCTTCAGGTCGCTTGTTCTATCTAGGCTGGAATATTGCTACACACTAACAGCACCTTTCAAGGCAGGCGAAATTGCTGACCTAGAAAATGTACAGAGAACCTTCACGGCGCGCATAACTGCAATAAAACACCTCAGTTACTGGGAGCGCTTGAAGTTCCTGAACCTGTACTTCCTGGAACGCAGGCGGGAGTGATACATGATTATATACACCTGGAAAATCCTAGAGGGACTAGTACCGAACTTGCACACGAAAATCACTCACAACGAAAGCAAAAGACTAGGCAGACGATGCAACATCCCCTCCAATGAAAAGCAGGGGTGTCACTAGCACGTTAAGAGACCATACAATAAGTGTCAGGGGCCCGAGACCGTTCAACTGCCTCCCAGCATACATAAGGGGGATTACCAATAGACCCCTGGCTGTCTTCAAGCAGGCACTGGACAAGCACCTAAAGTCGGTACTTGACCAGCCGGGCTGTGGCTCGTACGTTGGATTGCGTGCAACCAGCAGTAACAGCCTGGTTGATCAGGCTCTGATCCACCATGAGGCCTGGTCATAGACCGTGCCGCGGGGGCGTTGACCCCCGGAACTCTCTCCAGGTTAACTCCAGGATGCGACCCACACCAGTCGACTAACGCCCAGATACCTAATTTCCTGATAGGTAAACATTGGATAGTAGGTATCTTAAGGAAACTCGTCCTAATGTTTCCAATGTCAAGTCAGGGATGGCACCTGCATGTACGAGTGAAGTGGACGAGAAGACCTTCCTGCTGCCACATTATGGATGCGAGAATTCCAGAGTAATATTGGGAATGTGATCAAGGGGACCCTTCCTGCTTATATTGTTAGTAAGGAAATGTTCTCTTACTGTTTATATGAAGAGACGGGGACTGCACCTGTTTGCACACAGATGCCCTTCTTACTTACTGTATATTGAGAAAGAGTTTCCTCATGCTTATAGTGTGGGGAAGGGAAACTGCGAGCACATCCCTCATGTATAGGGAAGGACGGACAATGAAGCCTTTCTTCATGTATGGAGATGAAGGGCAATAGGTTATACACAAATGACCCGCACACAGTAGACAGTAAAGCTTATGACGACGTTTCGGTCCGACTTGGACCATTCACTAGACAGAAGAGAATGAGTGAGCCAGCATATATAGGCGAGAGGGACAGGGACGGGAGAAAGAGGAGAAGAAATAGTAGTAGTGGTAGTAGTGCTGGTAGTGGAAATAGTAGTGGTGGCGGTGGTGGCAGAAAGTAAGAGGAGTTTGTCTGCTTAAATAACGATGATCATCTGTTAACAGCAAGAGGACCTTCCTGTTTATATAGATAAAATTTGACTGGGTCAAATTGGAAGTTGGTCAAGGATGCATTTTCTGTATAAACAGAATATACAAACTTTCCCTGCTGCTGTAGGATAGGCGGGCAGGAACCCCTATTATATTACTGGGACCCCTTATGGTATTGGACCCCTTATGTTACTAGGACCCCTTATGTTACTAGGACCCCTTATGCTACTAGGACCACTTATTATTATTACTGTGACCCCTTATACCTCATGACCCATTATCCTACAGGGGACTCCGTTATGCTCTAGGGACTCCTTATACTACATGACCCCTTATATTACAGAGACCCATACTACAGGGGACCCCTTATATTATTGGGATCCCTTATACTACAGCGAACCCCTTGTACTGCAGGATTTACAGGGAACAATGGTACTTTCTAATTAAATGAAAAAAGTAGCAAGAGAAACTTTCGACTTGCAAGGGAAGAACCAGTAGAAAGTCTTTCCTTCATGCATGGATAGTAGGAAGTCCTTCATGCATG
The DNA here is from genome assembly GCF_038502225.1 of Cherax quadricarinatus. Lineage (NCBI taxonomy): Eukaryota > Metazoa > Arthropoda > Malacostraca > Decapoda > Parastacidae > Cherax > Cherax quadricarinatus. Next base: position 58,546,597 of record NC_091295.1, on the reverse strand, counting down.
GATAGTAGGAAGTCCTTCATGCATGGATAGTAGGAAGTCCTTCATGCATGGATAGTAGGAAGTCCTTCATGCATGGATAGTAGGAAGTCCTTCATGCATGGATAGGAAGTCCTTCATGCATGGATAGTAGGAAGTCCTTCATGCATGGATAGTAGGAAGTCCTTCATGCATGGATAGTAAGAAGTCCTTCATGCATGGATAGTAAGAAGTCCTTCATGCATGGATAGTAAGAAGTCCTTCATGCATGGATAGTAAGAAGTCCTTCATGCATGGATAGTAAGAAGTCCTTCATGCATGGATAGTAAGAAGTCCGTCATGCATGGATAGTAAGAAGTCCTTCATGCATGGATAGTAAGAAGTCCTTCATGCATGGATAGTAAGAAGTCCTTCATGCATGGATAGTAAGAAGTCCTTCATGCATGGATAGTAAGAAGTCCGTCATGCATGGATAGTAAGAAGTCCGTCATGCATGGATAGTAAGAAGTCCGTCATGCATGGATAGTAAGAAGTCCGTCATGCATGGATAGTAAGAAGTCCGTCATGCATGGATAGTAAGAAGTCCGTCATGCATGGATAGTAAGAAGTCCGTCATGCATGGATAGTAAGAAGTCCGTCATGCATGGATAGTAAGAAGTCCGTCATGCATGGATAGTAAGAAGTCCGTCACGCATGGATAGTAAGAAGCCCTTCATGCATGGATAGTAAGAAGTCCTTCATACATGGATAGTAAGAAATCCGTCATTCATGGACAATAAGTCAGTCATTCATGGATAGTAAGAAGTCCTTCTTCATACATGGATAGTAGAAAGTCCTTCATACATAGTAGGAAATTATTGATACATGTATAGTAGGAAATCCTTCCTTCATACATGGATAGTAGAAAGTCCTTCCTTCATACATGGATAGTAGGAAGTCCTTCATACATGGATAGTAGGAAGTCCTTCCCTCATACATGGATAGTAGGAAGTCCTTCCTTCATACATGGATAGTAGGAAGTCCTTCCTTCATACATGGATAGTAGGAAGTCCTTCCTTCATACATGGATAGTAGGAAGTCCTTCCTTCATACATGTATAGTAGGAAGTCCTTCCTTCATACATAGATAGTAGGAAGTCCTTCCTTCATACATGGATAGTAGGAAGTCCTTCCTTCATACATTGATAGTAGGAAGTCCTTCCTTCATACATGGATAGTAGGAAGTCCTTCATACATGGATAGTAGGAAGTCCTTCCTTCATACATGGATAGTAGGAAGTCCTTCCTTCATACATGGATAGTAGGAAGTCCTTCCTTCATACATGGATAGTAGGAAGTCCTTCCTTCATACATGGATAGTAGGAAGTCCTTCCTTCATACATGGATAGTAGGAAGTCCTTCCTTCATACATGGATAGTAGGAAGTCCTTCCTTCATACATGGATAGTAGGAAGTCCTTCCTTCATACATGGATAGTAGGAAGTCCTTCCTTCATACATGGATAGTAGGAAGTCCTTCCTTCATACATGGATAGTAGGAAGTCCTTCCTTCATACATGGATAGTAGGAAGTCCTTCCTTCATACATGGATAGTAGGAAGTCCTTCATACATGGATAGTAGGAAGTCCTTCATACATGGATAGTAGGAAGTCCTTCCTTCATACATGGATAGTAGGAAGTCCTTCCTTCATACATGTATAGTAGGAAGTCCTTCCTTCATACATGTATAGTAGGAAGTCCTTCCTTCATGTATAGTAGGAAGTCCTTCCTTCATACATGTATAGTAGGAAGTCCTTCATACATGTATAGTAGGAAGTCCTTCCTTCATACATGTATAGTAGGAAGTCCTTCCTTCATACATGTATAGTAGGAAGTCCTTCCTTCATATATGTATAGTAGGAAGTCCTTCCTTCATATATGTATAGTAGGAAGTCTTTCCTTCATATATGTATAGTAGGAAGTCCTTCCTTCATACATGTATAGTAGTAAGTCCGTCCTTCATACATGGATAGTAGGAAATCCTTCATACATGGATAGTATGAAATCCTTCTTTCATACATGGAGTGTAGGAAGCCCTTATTTCATGTATTGTGAGAAACATTTTATGTATGGGGAGAGAGAAGCACTCTGCATATGTAGTAGGGCGAGTGGAAGGACGAGAGAGTGAGAGAGTAAACACGAGAACGAAAACTTAATATCTGGGGAGTGGAAATGGGAATGTAAAAGGAATGAGAAAGGAGAGAAACAGGAGAAGAGAGAAGTGGGGTAGTGAATGAAAGAGGCGTCTGAGGGAGAATAGTAAAGGAAGAACCCTGGAAATATATGAAAAAAGAGAAGTTGGAAGAAGGGAAGGAGGGTGGAGGAAATGGGAGAGGAGGAGGAAGGAAGAATTAAGGAGAAGTAGATGGTAACCAGGAAGATCTTAAGGCTCGGCTCCCTCTAAGAAACGGAAGAAGTAAATCGTCCTGTTAGAGGGAGAATGTAAATTGAAAAGAAATTGAGAAGAAATTGGAAAAATGAGTGGTAAGGGAGGGAAAGGGGACAGAACCGGCAGAGGGAAGGAGGGAGAATGAGAAAGAGGAGAGGGAAGAGGTACGAAAGTAGGGAAGGAGAGAGAGAGAGAGAGAGAGAGAGAGAGGGAAAAAAGGAGGGAGGGAGGGAGGGAAGAAGGTAGAGAAAAAGGAAGTAAAAAAAAAAAGAAGCGAGAAATGAAGGAAAGAAATGAAACAATGGAGAAAGAAAGAAAATGAGAGAATAATGAGAAAGGGATACAAAGAGGGGGGGGGGAAGGTGAGTAGGAAGGGAGCAAGCGAAAAAGGCAACCCCTGGCTGACTTGTCAGGGAAATCACAACAGGAAGTGAGAGATCACAACAGGAAGTGAGAGATCACAACAGGAAGTGAGAGATCACAACAGGAAGTGAGAGATCGGATTAGGAAGGGAGAGATCAGATTAGGAAGAAGGATATCAGATTAGAAAGAGGGATATGAAATCAGACTGAGAGATGTCAGGTCAGAAAAGGGGATATCAAATCAGAAAGAGGGATATCAGGTCAGAAAGGGGGGATATCAGATCAGAAAGGGGGGCTATAGATCGAGAACACCTCACCCAATTGGCTTCAAATTTTTGACACGGATAGAGTTGGTTTCCCGCCCTCACTCTTGTGGCTACTTTGACATGTTGGGTCACTAAGTTTTTCATTACTCCTTCCATCAGTTTTATTCTCCATATTTCTGGCCCTCCATGTGACTTGGTTCTTCCAGTCTTTTTCTCTCTGAATGAAATCTCCTACAATCAGTTGCCTTGCTTTGATCTTACTTATTTCTGGTTCACTCTTTCTAGAATTTGTATTGTGGCTCTGTTGTTCTCATCACACTCCTGCCTCAGTCTTCTTCAGTGTTCACTGCTACTACTAGTTCACCACCTCTCTAAGTGCAGTTTTGTCCTCCCTCAGTACCTGCTGCTGCTTCTCTGCCTCTTCCTGGATAATTAAAGTTTTTTTCTCATATTACCCTCTGCGTTTTACCTTCGGTTAAGATGTCTTGTATCTTCCATATTTCTTCCCATATTTTCTCAGCATTTATGCAACTTGCCTTTACGCGATACCCTCTCTCGTGGGAGGGTATCGCCATATTCATTTTTTTTTACCAACGTCTACTTAAGATATCCTTACCCACCTATTATAGGAACCTTATATATCAGTGATGTTATTCTTGAGCGAGACTTCAGCTGGTTCAGCTAGGAGTGAGTGAATTATTACTTCTTACCATACAACATAAGTCGGCAAGTTTGTTAATGTCTCAGTCCACTGATGATGTTTTCTGGTGGTTAATATACTTCAGACCTGCTGGTTAGCTCAGGAAGAAGCTTGTAGGCAGACACCGCCATACACTTGGTAGATTCTTGAAAACTCCCATCGTTAACCTTGACCTTTCTCAGGTCGGCTAGGATATGTTCCAGTTCTCAGGTCTACCTAGTATGTAAGAGCAAGTCAACAACAGTGTTCCTCTTGCCTCGTGATACTGTGCAACATTGTGTGTACTCACCTGTTTGTGGTTGCAGGGGTCGATTCATAGCTCCTGGCCCCGCCTCTTCACTGATTGCTACTAGTTCCTCTTTCTCTCCCTGCTCCATGAGCTTTATCAAACCTCGTCTTAAAACTATGTATGGTTCTCGCCTCCACTACATCACTTTCTAGGCTATTTCACTGCCTGACTACTCTGACTGAAGAAATACTTCCTAACATCCCTTTGATTCATCTGAGTCTTCAACTTCCAATTATTACCTCTTGTTTGTGTCCCATCTCTGGAACATCCCGTCTTTGTCCACCTTGTTTATTCCGCGCAGTATTTTATATGTCGTTATCAAGTCTCCCCTGACCTTCCTGTCCTCCAGTGTCGTCAGACCGATTTCCCTCAACCTTTCTTCGTAGGACAATCTCCTTAGCTCTGGGATTAGTCTTGTTGCAAACCTTTGCACTCTCTCTAATTTCTTGACGTGCTTGACCAGGTGTGGATTCCAAACTGGTGCTGCATTCTCCAGTATGGGCCTGACGTAAATGGTGTACAGAGTCTTGAACGATTCTTTACTGACGTATCAGAACGCTATCCTTAGGTTTGCCAGACGCCCGTACGTTGCAGCAGTTATCTGATTGATGTGCGCCTCAGGAGATGTGCTCGGTGTTATACTCACCCCCAGATCTTTTTCCTTGAGTGAGGTTTGCAGTCTTTGGCCACCTAGACTATTCTGTGTCTGCGGTCTTCTTTGCCCTACCCCAATCTTCATGACTTTGCATTTGGCAGGGTTCAACTCAAGGAGCCAGTTGCTGGACCAGGCTTGTAGCCTGTCCAGGTCTCTTTGTAGTCCTGCCTGATCCTCGACCGATTTGATTCTCCTCATTAACTTCACATCAACTGCAAACAAGGACAATTCTGAGTATATCCCTTCCGTTGTCATTCACATATACCAAAAACAGCACAGGTCCTAGGATTGACCCCTGTGGAACCCCGCTTGTCACAGGCGCCCACTCTGACACCTCGTCACGTACCATGACTCGTTGTTGCCTCCCTGTCAGGTATTCTCTGATCCACTGCAGTGCCTTTCCTGTTATGTGTACCTGATCCTCTAGCTTTTGCAGTAACCTCTTGTGAGGAACTGTGTCGAAGGCCTTCTTGCAGTCCAAGAAAATGCAGTCTATCCATCCCTCTCTCTCTTGTCTTACTTCTGTCATCTTGTCATAAAACTCCAGTAGGTTTGTGACACAGGATTTTCCTTCCCTGAAACCATGCTGGTTGTCGATTAAACACTTGTTTCTTTCCAGATGCTCCACCACTCTTCTGATGATCTTCGCCATGACTTTGCATACTATATACGTTAGTGACACAGGTCTGTAGTTTAATGCCTCATGTCTGTCTCCTTTTTTAAAAATTGGGACTACATTTGCCATCTTCCATACCTCAGGGAGTTGCCCAGTTTCAGTGGATGTGTTGAAGATCTTTGTTAATGACACACACAGCATCTCTGCTCCCTCTCTAAGGACCCATGGAGAGATGTCTGGTCCCACCGCCTTTATGGTGTCAAGTTCACATAGCAGCTCCTTCACCTTCTCCTTGGTTATGTGTACCTCATCCAGCACTTGTTGGTGTACCTACCTGTTCTGATTTCCTGGAGTCCTACTGGTTTAAAGAAGTATTTACAGTGGAAATCTCGTGTTGAGCTCCTCACATACCTCTCGGTGGTCGTTTTTTGTGAACTCCCCATCACCCTTCCTCGGTCTGATTACCTGGTCCTTGACTGTTGTTTTCCTCCTGATGTGGCTATACAACAGCTTCGGGTCAGACTTGACTTTCGATGCTATGTCATTTTCATATTGTCGCTGAGCCTCCCTTCTTATCTGTGCATATTCATTTCTGGCTCTTCGGCTAATATCTCTATTTTCCTGAGTTCTTTGTCTTCTGTACCTTTTCCATTCTCTAGTACACCTAGTTTTTGCCTCCCTACACCTTTGGGTGAACCAAGGACTCGTTCTGTTCTTCCCATTATTTCTGTTTCCCTTGGGAATAAACCTCTCCTCTGCCTCCTTGCATTTTGTCACATAGTCCATTTCTTGTACTGGTTTTCCTGTCAGTTCTCTCTCCCACTGAATGTCTTGCAGGAAGTTCCTCATGCCTGAGTAGTCCCCCCTTTTGTAGTTTGGTTTTCCCATCCTATTCCTGCTACTCTCTCCACTTGAAGCTCAACTATGTAGTCAAAGCTCAGAACCACATGATCACTAGCTCCCAGGGGCCTTTCATACATAATATCCTCGATGTCCAAACTACTCAAGGTGAATACAAAGTCCAGTCTTGCTGGATCATCCTCACCTCTCTCTCTGGTAGTGTCTCTAGCATGTTGATGCATAAGGTTTTCCAGCACCACATCCATCATCTTGGCTCTCCATGTTTCGGGACCCCCATGGGGCTCCAGGTTTTCCCAGTCAATCTCCTTGTGATTGAAATCACCCATAACTAGTAACTTTGCTCCCCCCCATGTGAGCTCTTCAGGCCACCTCGGTTAGCGTGTCGATCATTGCTCTGTTGCTCTCATCGTACTCTTCTCTTGGCCTCCTGCAGTTCTGTGGCGGGTTTTGTGTGTGTGTGTGTGTGTGTGTGTGTGTGTGTGTGTGTGTGTGTGTGTGT
>NC_091295.1:58505440-58539849 GCF_038502225.1 Cherax quadricarinatus | reverse complement strand
AGGGCTGAGGAGGCATGATTGAGAGTGGTTTGGATAGTTAGAGATGATGGAACAAAATTACTACACTGCAGAACAATCAAAGGCACTTCTCAGTGCCAACAACAACATAACTATCTTTAACTACAATATCAGATCTTTAAGCAAGCATTACGATGACCTCATAGCATTACTAAATTCCTTACATGCCAATATGTCCATCATTACACTAACTGAAACCTGGCTTAAGCCTGATAGTACAGATGTCTATGCCATTCCTGGTTACACAGCCATACACAACTGTAGGCCAGACCAACAAGGGGGTGGCACAGCCATATACTACTCAGACCAACTAGAATGTATCACTAATACTTGCACAAGGGATGAACATGGGGAATATATAATAGCCAAATTCAAATCCAAATACCTACAAAAACCTCTCACATTGATAAACATCTACAGAGTTCCACAGTCAAACATTAGCCAATTTAGTCAAAACCTAGGAAGTATGATAACTGATGCACGCTTGAACAAAGATCACTTACTACTCTCAGGTGACTTCAATATAAATCTCCTGCAAGACCAGGACCCACACGTTACTGAATTCACAAACACAATGAGTAACTGTATGTTGCTACCAACAGTAACAAAACCTACAAGAGTTACAGAGACTAGTGTTTCCCTACTTGACCACATCTGGACCAACATCATATCCCCTTTAAAATCAGGCATAATTACAGATAATACCATAGACCACTACCCTACTTTTCTCATAACAACTCTTGGTAAATTACCCCAAGACACTACTAAAGTCACCTTCAGACTTCACAATGAGGCAGCCATTAATAACTTCACAACAGCAGTAGCAAACATTGACTGGCACACTGAGCTAGAAATCTATACAGATATTGACGAATGTATTAATAATTTTCTAAAAAAGACCCAATACCTCTATAACAAGCACTGCCCTAAAAAAACTAAACAGATGACAGCTAAGAGACTGAACAGTCCCTGGTTAACACCCAGCATTCTCAAATCCATAAATACAAAACACCAATATGAAAAACAGTACAGAATGGGTCACATAACCAGAGACCAAACAAAACGTTACTCGTCAATCCTAACCAGCCTGATAAGAAGGGCAAAAAAATTGTATTATGAGAACAGATTATCCAACTTACGAGGTGATATAAAAAAGACCTGGAAAACCCTATCAGAAATTCTAGGAACAAAAAAGTTATCACGAAATAGCGAAATAAAATTAGCAAAATCAGATGAACCCCAACTCCCACCAACAGAAACAGCAAATAGACTCAATGGCTTCTTCTCCACTATAGGACAAAACCTTGCCAATAAAATCCCAAGCTCAGATACCCCACCAAATGACTACCTCACCGGCAACTACCCGAACACACTGTTCCTAGCTCCGACTAACCCATACGAAGTCTCCCTTATTATCAACACACTAAAAAACAAGGCAGGAGATTTAAATACCTTACCACCCTTTATATACAAAAAAGTGTCACAAGTGCTATCACCAATCATTGCAACACTCTTTAACAAATCCATTGAATCCTCCACCTTCCCTACAGTACTCAAAATAGCAAGGGTCACCCCGATCCACAAAGGAGGAGACCAAACAGAGTTGAATAACTATAGGCCAATATCCAACTTACACCCTCTCTCAAAAATCTTCGAAAAATTAATTCATAAACGAATCTACTCCTACCTTATCTCCCAAAACATACTCAACCCCTGCCAATTTGGATTCAGGCCAAATAAAAATACTAATGATGCTATTATACACATGCTAGAACATATATACACTGCAATAGAGAAAAAAGAAGTCCCACTGGGGATCTTCATTGACTTACGTAAAGCTTTTGATACAGTTAACCATGACTTGCTCCACGTAAAATTGTCACACTATGGTATAAGAGGGCACTCCCTCAACTACCTCAAGTCATACCTCAGCAACAGAAGCCAATGTGTGTATGCAAATGGGGCAAACTCTTCTGCACAACCAATTACAGTTGGTGTCCCACAGGGAAGTGTCCTTGGCCCTCTTCTCTTTCTCCTATACATAAATGACCTACCAAATGCTTCGCAATTACTCAAACCCACACTATTTGCAGATGACACTACATACGTCTTCTCCCACCCGAGCCCAGTCACGCTAGCCAATACTGTAAATACCGAATTACAGAAAATATCTACCTGGATGAGGACTAACAAACTTACACTAAACATTGACAAAACCTACTTCATTCAGTTTGGTAACAGAGCTACAGATGTCCCTCTTAACATAATGATAAACGGATCACCTATCACAAAGCTAACAGAGGGAAAATTCTTAGGAATCCACCTTGATAATAGACTCAAATTTCATACACATATACAACAAATTTCTAAGAAAATTTCCAAGACTGTAGGCATACTATCGAAGATACGGTACTATGTTCCACAGTCAGCCCTCCTGGCCCTATATCACTCTCTTATTTACCCCTATCTCATCTATGGAATTTGTGCATGGGGCTCAACAACAAGTAACCATCTCAGACCACTAATTACCCAACAAAAGGCTGCAGTTAGAATGATAACAAATTCTCACTATAGGCAGCACACTCCACCAATATTCAATACACTAAACCTACTCACCATACAAAACATCCATACTTATTACTGCACCTATTACATACATAGAACACTTAACTCTGATATTAACCCTCCCCTCAAACATCTCCTTGCCAACCTCAACAGAACACATGACCATAACACAAGGCACAGATCACTCTTTGATGTTCCTCGTGTCCATCTCACACTATGCAAAAACTCAATGCACATAAAAGGCCCTAAAATCTGGAATTCATTACCTGTAAATATAAAAGAAACACTACCTGTTTATAAATTCAAGTCTCTTCTCAAAGATCACTTACTCACCCAAAACCAAATAAATACTGAATAACTGAACCTTATAAATTGTATATCTTAAATGTTTCTCACAATTATATCACATAAATGTTAAACCTAAAACCCAATCTAACTTTATTATTTTTTAAATACACTACCTAACAGAATACTCCATTCTACTGAATGTACAACAATGCATACAACCATATGACCTGTCTTTGTAATACTCACTTGTGCTTTATAGTAATCTGTTTACATTAAAGTTTTATCACTGATTTCATCATTGCTTAGTTAATCTTAAGTTAATTTTAAGCCAGCCCGTAATGCTATGCATAGTATAAGTGGCTTTGGCATGCTGCTCTTATCTGTATTTTTTGTACCTCTGTATGTGTGCTCAAATTTTAAATAAATAAATAAATAAATAAATATATGTAGTGGAGAGAAAGAGGGGTAGGGGGTTGTCCTAGAAAAGGTTGGGAGGGGAAAAAGGTTTTGTATGTAAAGTTCTTGGACATCCAAGAATGTGTGAGCATTCTAGGAGTGGAGGCAGGTGGTTTTTATGATGATGTGCTGTTGAAATGTAAGCAAGATAACATTTAGGAAAGGATTCAGGAAAAAGCAGTTTGCTGGACTTGAGTCCTGAAGTTAGGAAATAGTGCCTGAACTTTGAAGGAGAGGTAGCAATGTTGCAGTTTGGAGGGACATCTGAGCTGTAATACAGGTCTGCCATCACAAATCCAGCAATCAGTCTTTCGGCATTAATTTTGGCTAGCATAATTTCAAATTTCCAGGGTCGCCACACCAATCTGCTGGTACTGTTTGGTGGTGCTATTTGCTGCATAAGTCATTCCAATTTCTTTTTCCCCATTTATTGTTTTAACCTGCTTACTTTTAGCCCTAGCCATGGTTCCAAATTCAAATTCAAAGTTTATTCTCTATAAGGATTACAATGCTGAGTTTACAGAATTTGGTTATTGTGTGGTTTACTTGTAGTAAAATAATAATTACAGAGTGTACCACTAGAACACCTAATATGTCTAGGCATTTCGGGCAGACTTAAATTAAATCTTAAGTTTAAAATATTACAAAATTATGAGGTAAGTTGGTAATGAATAAAAGAAATGCTTCTCATTATGTAAAGCACCTACACAGTACATTATCCATTAAAGATAAGGTGACTTTGAAGCCACTGTCAGTTGCCATGAGCTCAGTATCATGAAGCAGGAGAATATGCTTTATTATTATGCTAATATCAACACTACAGCTTATTTGCCTATCACAATTGATCTAGTATGACATAATAAACAATATAAATAACATAAAACATGTTAAATACTCCAGAATAAATAATATTTGGCATAACACCGAGCAGTTCGACGAAGGTATGAAGAGGATATGGTATACAAATACCATTCTCCTATCCCTGTCTTGGGGGCTTATATTAGAGAAAACACAGTGCAGCACAGGGCTAACTGTGATATACACTCATACTGCACCATAAACCTGAAACAAAAAAGTTATTTTCTCTGTATAGATTATCACACATAGCAGCATATGTGTAGAGAACCTAGGATAACCCAAAAAAAGTCAACGTGGCTTATTTTTAGTACCTGGCTTGGGTTAGCCATATATGATATTTGGTAAATATTCAATTCCCAGCCAGGGTAGAAACATTAGACGTGTTTCTTTACACCTGTTGTCTATGTTTACCCATCAGTAAATGGGTACCTGGGTGTTAGCCGACTAGCGTGGATGTTATCCTGGGACACTGACCTAATTTTCTTGAAATACTCTGCATAACAAGCGGCTTTCTATATAGTAGTATGTCATTGTATACCTTGTACATGTACATGTAGTAAATAAAGATATTATTATTATTATATTTTCTCAGTTGTTTGTTGGGTTATCTTATTCAAACTTGGGCAATGTATGATGGAAAGATACTTCTTCACGTACACCAAAAATGAAAGAAATCAGACAATAAATAGCAGAGTTCACTTCTCAGCCATTAGTGGTACATTTTTGTATGTTTTTTATGGTTATATTCTCATTTTTTCGGTCTCATTTGATAGAATGGAAGATGTATTACAGAAATAGATATGATTTTGATTGCTTTCATGACGAAAAGTACCTTGAAATTGCGCTCACAGTAGCGAAAATGTTCTATTCTTTAGCGAAGCTCAAGAGTAAACAAATGATGTCACCGTCCAATACCTGTCCACCTGCCAGTCAAAATTCCAGTATGGAGTCAAGAATGGCTTGACATTATTTATACAATTATTACAATAATGCAGCAGTCTGCATAACAGTAAATCTTCTATTTTTTTGTGAATAAAAATTCCAAATGGTAAGCAAGAATAATATAAGAGGGGCCTGTAGCCATGACTAATGAACAGAGAAAATGTTATTTTAGTGCCAGGAATGTCTGTATTGTTTATTCTGGACCCTATTTTGAAACTGGCATCTGTTGAAATTTGTGTGAAATCAGCCAAATTGCCAATTTCTGACCACTTTATTGGGTAGTTGAAATAAGTAAATGGGCAGTTTCTTGTACTCAGTTGACAGACTAGAAGTAAATAAGTTTATTCAGGTATACACAAATACAGTTACATAGATTATCATACATAGCAGTGTATGTATAGAAAACCTAGGATAACCCAGAAAAGTCAAAGTGACTGATTTCCAGTACCTGGCTTGGGCTTGCCATATATGATTTTTGGTAAATATTTTTTTTTCTCGGTTGTTTGTTGGGCTATCTCATTGAAACTTGGGCAATGTATGATGGAAAGATGCTTCTTAACATACAACAAAAATAAAAAAGAAGGACGATAAATAAGGGAGTTCACTTCTCAGCCATTAGCCGTCTCTCTGCAGTATATTTTTGTATGGTTTTTATGGTTGTATTCTCATTTTTTGGGACTCATTTGATAGAATGGAAGATATATTACAGAAATAGACATGATTTTGATTGCTTTCATGATGAAAAGTACCTTGAAATTGAGCTCAAAGTAGCGGAAATGTTTGATTTTTGCCGATGTTCAATGAACTGTGTAAGTTGGTTAATTTTATTAAGTGTATTCTAACCTAACCACTCTGTAATTCGGCAAACTCAGTAATCCGGCACACTACAGGTCCCAATGATGCCGGATTTGTGATGGAGGACCTGTATCAGTGTTCCTCTGTCAAAACAGTGATGAAGTAATAAATGGTGTAAGTGTTTTTTTTCTTTTTCAGGTCACCCTATCTTGGTGGAATAGCTGCTATTAAAAAACAATAAAAACCTCTTTTGTTTTTAGCAGTTACATAAAGAAAGAGCTGCAATAATGTAGTTCAAATATTTACTCAGTATTGAGGTCATTTTTGAGTACATGCAGTGTCTTCAGAGAACCATACTTATTAACTAAATAAATGTATCTGTTTTCACATATACCTGTATATATGGTATTTGAATTATATTTACCTGTACTTATACATACAGTGTATGATTAAATATTATTGTATTACAATATTATTGTAACAATTTGCCTAATTAAATATATGATTTACTTTTCTTTTACAAAATGCTATGGATATACAGCAGAGGGTAAGTACTGTATTTATGAATGACACTGTACTGCATAGAATTATAGATTTTAAGTCTGATGCTTTATTATAAGTAGTTTCACACTTTTTTTATATTAATGAAGATAAAAAAAATTGCGACTATGGCATGCTCGTTCTGCCATATGATGCACTCTTGAAAAACATTAATTTTCTGGAAGTGAATTGAATCCTTCAGACTTTTATTTGAATGTCGTTTTACAACTCTGCAGAATTTCTGTATTGTTTTGACTATGAAGTAAAGGCATCCATGTTCAGCAATAGGAAAACTTACTCTAAATTCTGTTAACTGAAACACCCAATTAACCCCTTGAGGGTCCGTGCCATAGATCTACGGCTTTACGTTGAAGGTCCAAACCGTAGATCTACGCCAAAATTCTAGCAGCGTTAAATTTAGGGCGAGAAGGCTGGTAGGCCTACATCTGAGAGAATGGGTCTAGGTGGTCAGTGTGCACACTATAGAAAAAATCTGGATGCCCACGTGGCATTGTGGGAATGCCGCCAAAGTAGCTTAGTTCATCATGCCTGGCAGCAAGGAAGCTCTCACTCCCCACTCTCTCTCCGGGCGAATTCTGACTCTCCTCTTCACAACTTACAGTTCTAAGACTGATGGAAATGTATCTGAAGAGGAATCCTATGGCTTTGAACCATATGGTACAATGGTGCCATGTCATACAATGGTATATGGTACAATGGAACCATATGGTACATTGTACCATATAGTACAGGGTACAGGGACCCTAATGGAAATAAGTCTGTCTGACTTTTTTGGGCTATCCTAGTCGGTTCCTGACCAGCCGGGCTGTGGCTCGTACGTTGGTTTGCATGCAGCCAGAGTAACAGCCTGGTTGATCAGGCTCTGATCCACCAGGAGGCCTGGTCACAGACCGGGCCGCGGGGGCGTTGACCCCCGGAACTCTCTCCAGGTCTCTCCAGGTTCTCCAAACATATGCTGCTAAGTTTGATAATCTATGTAACTTTATTTGTGAACACCTAAATAAACTTACTTACGATGCCACATGCACTTGAGTAAGTTTATTCAGGTGTACACAAATACAGTTACATAAATTATCATACATAGCAACATATGTATAAAATCACAGGATAACCCAAAAAAGTCAGGGTGACTTATTTCCATAGGGACCCCTGTACAGTGGTCCCTCGATAATCGTCGGGCTCAATAGTAGTCCTTTTTGGAAATTGTCACGTTATTTTTGTCCAAACATTGGCTCCCAAATGGTCGGTTGACTCGCTAATCGTCGTTCGTCCTGGACGTGTACTCACAGCTCTGAGCCGCCTCGGCCTCCCTTCTCAGCCAGTGTGCCATTGTTTACCAGTGAGTGACGGTCCCCTCACTTGTTCATACGAAATTTTTCATAATATTCCATTCATTTTAGCGCTTGCAAGTGCTAAATAAGCTACCATGGCTCCAAAGAAAGCTCCTAGTGCCAAGCCTTTGGTAAAGAGGGTGAGAAATACGATTGAATTTAAGAAAAACATCATTGAACAATATGAAAGTGGCGTACATGTGGCCGAACTGGCCAGGATGTATAACAAATCCCGTACAACCATATCTTCCATCGTGGCCAAGAAAAAGGAAATCAAGGAAGCTGTTGTTGCAAAGGGGGTAAATATGCTGACAAAAATGAAATCACCAGTACTCGAAGATGTTGAGAAGTTATTATTGGTGTGGATAAACAAGAAACAATTAGCAGGAGATAGTCTTATGACATCGATTATTTGTGAAAAGGCTAGGCAGTTGCATGACGACCTGGTAAAGAAATTGCCTGCAACGAGTACTGATATTTGTAAATTTAAGGCCAGCAAAGGTTGCTTTGAGATATTTAAGAACCGTACTGGGATACACAGGCATGGTCAGGCTGCCAGTTTGGACAAAATTGCAGCTACAAAATTTGTAAGTGAATTCAAGGAGTACATAGAGGCTGAAGGACTAAAACCTGAACAAGTGTTCAATTGTGACGAAACAGGTCTCTTTTAGAAGAAAATGCCAAAGAGGGCCTACATTACTCAGGAGGAAGAGGGACTGCTAGGACACAAGCCTATGAAAGACAGGCTGACGCTCATTTTCTGTGCTAATGCTAGTAGGGATTTCAAAGTGAAGCCATTACTGGTGTACCATTCTAAAAATCCCAGAGTGTTCAGGAAAAACAACGTTATGAAGAGTAAATTGTGTGTGTTTTGGAGATCTAATAATAAGGAATGGGTCACGAGGGAAATTTTCGTCGAGTGGTTTAATGAAGTGTTTGGCCATAGTGTGAATAACTACCTCCTGGAAAAGAAATTGGATCTCAAGTGCCTCCTAGTAATGGACAATGCACCTGCTCATCCTCCAAACTTGGATGACCTAATTTTTGAGGAGTTTGGGTTCATCACAGTAAAGTTCTTGCCCCCGAATACCACTCCTCTCCTCTCCTCTCCTCTCCTCCAGCCCATGGACCAGCAGGTCATTTCAAATTTAAAAAAAAACTACACCAAAGCAATGTTTCAAAGGTGCTTAAATGTGACCTCAGACACTCACTTGACCCTAAGAGAGTTTTGGAAAGAACATTTCAGTATCCTCCATTGCATAAGCCTTATAGGTAAGGCTTGGGAGGGAGTGACTACCAGGACTTTGAACTCTGCTTGGAGAAAACTGTGGCCAGATTGCATCCACAAGAGGGATTTTGAAGGGTTCGTGGATGACTCTATGTCAGTTGTGAACTCTATTGTGGCATTGGGGAGTTCCATGGGGTTGGATGTGAGTTTGGAGGATGTGGAAGAGTTGGTGGAGGACCACAATGAAGAGCTAACCACTGAGGAGCTGCAAGAGCTTCAGCAGGAACAGCAACAGATTGTAGCTCAGAACCTTACCTGCAGAGGAGGAAGAGAGATGGAAGTTGCCTTCTTCAGAAATTAAGGAGATTTTTGAAATGTGGGGTAGGATGGGAAGATTTATGGAGAAACATCACCCTGAGAAGGATGTTGCAAACCATATCGGCAACTTGTACAGTGACAGAGTGTTGGCCCATTTCAGGGAAGTTTTAAAGTGACGCCAAAAACAGCTCTCTGGACACTTTTTTTGCGAGACAGGACTCCAGTGACTCTCAAGCTGGTCCTAGTGGCATTAAGAAACAGAGAAGAGAAGTAACCCCAGAAAAGGACTTGGTACCTAAGGTGTTGATGAAAGGGGATTCCCCTTCCAAACAGTAACTAATCCAATCTCTCTCCTCCTCCAGTCTTCCATACACTAAGAAGAATCATCAATAAAGGTAAGTGTTATGCTGTTAATGTTTCATTCATGATGTCCCATTGTATTGTTTATGTACTACATCTGTATTTCATGTAAAAAAAATTTTTGTTTTAATACTTCTGGGTGTCAGGAACGGATTAATTGTATTTACATTATTTCTCATGGGGAAAATTTATTCGAAAATCGTCTATTTCGCTAACTGTTGCACACTGACTACACAGACCCATTCTCTCACATGTGGGCCTACCAGCTTTCCCCTGCTTGATTTGAAGCCACTAGAATTTATGAGTAAACAGGTCTCCCTCAACATTCGCAAGGGTTAGGGGATCAAGAGCCTTGCAAATGTTGAAAACTCGCGAATGTTTGGTGCCCCAATATATTGTAAGGAAATATAATACGATACTGCTTCCTTAACTTGTTGAACCATGAACAATCATAAAATACATGAAAATGTCGTAAATTGTACTAAATAAATACATGTTATGTTTTAATAACATGTATGTTATTAAATACCACTGCCTCAACCGCTGCAGGGCACTGCTAGTATTTTGGAACAATTTCTTTCTTCAATTCTATCGTATTTTTCAACTTCTTTACCAAAGGGCTGGCACTAGTAAGTTTCTTTTTGGCCCATGGTTAATTATGTAGCAGTCGCACTCAATCTACAAGCACCAAACACAATGAATTATTGGGAAATGTTTGAAAGAGCTCACTCCAGCACAAACACCCTCGTATTTTTGTACAATTTCCTTCAATTCTATCATATTATTATTATTATTATTATTAATACGATAGAACTGAAGAAGGGTATTGTACAAAAATACGAGGGTTGAAGCAGTAGTGGAGGAAGTGGTTGATGCATCGTCAGTCAGTGTGGCTTTGTTTATGCTGGAGTGAGCATTAGTCTCCGTGCTCTTCCAAACATTTCACAATAATTCATTGTGTTTGGTGCTTGTAGATTGAGTGTGACTGGAGTGGTAGAGGCAGTGGTATTTAATAACATACATGTTATTAATAATAATAATAATAATACATGTTATTAATAATAACATTGGCCTGGAGTTTACCTGGAGAGAGTTCCGGGGGTCAACGCCCCCACGGCCCGGTCTGTGACCAGGCCTCCTGGTGGATCAGAGCCTGATCATCCAGGCTGTTACTGCTGGCTGCATGCAAACCAACGTACGAGCCACAGCCCGGCTGATCAGGAACCGACTTTATTATTAATAACATGTTATTAATAATAATATTTTTTTATTTACACACTGGCCGATTCCCACCAAGGCAGGGTGGCCCGAAAAAGAAAAACTTTCACCAACATTCACTCCATCAATGTCTTGCCAGAAGGGTGCTTTACACTACAGTTTTTAAACTGCAACATTAACACCCCTCCTTCAGAGTGCAGGCACTGTACTTCCCATCTCCAGGACTCAAGTCCGGCCTGCCGGTTTCCCTGAATCTCTTCATAAATGTTACTTAGCTCACACTCCAACAGCACGTCAAGTATTAAAAACCATTTGTCTCCATTCACTCCCATTAAACATGCTCACGCATGCCTGCTGGAAGTCCAAGCCCCTCGCACACAAAACCTCCTTTACCCCCTCCCTCCAATCTTTCCTAGGCCCGACCCCTACCCCGCCTTCCTTCCACTACAGACTGATACACTCTTGAAGTCATTCTGTTTTGCTCCATTCTCTCTACATGTCCGAACCACCTCAACAACCCTTCCTCAGCCCTCTGGACAACAGTTTTGGTAATCCCGCACCTCCTCCTAACTTCCAAACTACGAATTCTCTGCATTATATTGACACCACACATTGCCTTCAGACATGACATCTCCACTGCCTCCAGTCTTCTCCTCGCTGCAACATTCATCACCCATGCTTCACACCCATATAAGAGCGTTGGTAAAACTATACTCTCATACATTCCCCTCTTTGCCTCCAAGGACAAAGTTCTTTGTCTCCACTGCCTCAACCATTGCCTCAACTGCTGCCTCAGCCACTGCCTCAACCGCTGCCTCAACTGTTGCCTCAACTGTTGCCTCAACCACTGCCTCTACCACTCCAGTCGCACTCAATCTACAAGCACCAAACACAATGAATTATTGTGAAATGTTTGGAAGAGAACGGAGACTAATGCTCACTCCAGCATAAACAAACCCACATTGACTGACGATGTGTCAACCACTTCCTCCACTACTGCTTCAACCCTCGTATTTTTGTACAATTTCCTTCTTCAATTCTATCGTATTTATTATTATTATTATTATTATTATTATTTTTAGCAGTAGCAAAAATGATTCTTTGCTGTGTTCAAGAGTAAATATATGATGTCACCGTCCAATACCTGTCCGAATAGCCATTCTAATGTGCAGTCATGAATGGGTTACATTGTATAAACAATGTAACCCATTCAAATAATGAACAAACAAAACACTCACCACACTGAGTGGTGGGAGGGCTGGCTGCCAGTTGCGGGGATTGGAGGAAGGGTAGTATGGACTCGCGGGAGGGGGGAAACTTAAATATGATTTGGCGGCTGGGAATTTGGCAGTTGGGAATTTGCGAATGTGTGAAGCCCGCGAAAGTTGAAAACGCAAATGTTGAGGGAGACCTGTATGTATATGTCAAACACAGTGGCTCGTAAGACATATATATACGACCGAAACAGTCTAAGGGTTAAATAAATAAATAAATAAAAATTTTTTTTTTTTTTTTCAACAAACTGGCCGTATCCCACCAAGGCAGGGTGGCCCAAAAAGAAAAACGAAAGTTTCTCTTTTTAAATTTAGTAATTTATACGGGAGAAGGGGTTACTAGCCCCTTGCTCCTGGCATTTTAGTCGCCTCTTACAACACGCATGGCTTACGGAGGAAGAATTCTGTTCCACTTCCCCATGGAGATAAGAGGAAATAAATAACAACAAGAACTAGAAAGAAAATAGAAGAAAACCCAGAGGGATGTGTATATATACATATATATGCTTGTACATGCATGTGTAGTGTGACCTAAGTGTAAGTAGAAGTAGCAAGACGTACCTGAAATCTTGCATGTTTATGAGACAGAAAAAAAGGACACCAGCAATCCTACCATCATGTAAAACAATTACAGGCTTTCGTTTTACACTCACTTGGCAGGACGGTAGCACCTCCCTGGGCGGTTGCTGTCTACCAACCTACTACCTAGAAAATAAATAAATATAAGGGGGGTAAGGCAGCCGGGATTGATGGGATAAAGATAGAAATGTTAAAAGCAGGTGGGGATATAGTTTTGGAGTGGTTGGTGCAATTATTTAATAAATGTATGGAAGAGGGTAAGGTACCTAGGGATTGGCAGAGAGCATGCATAGTTCCTTTGTATAAAGGCAAAGGGGATAAAAGAGAGTGCAAAAATTATAGGGGGATAAGTCTGTTGAGTGTACCTGGTAAAGTGTATGGTAGAGTTATAATTGAAAGAATTAAGAGTAAGACGGAGAATAGGATAGCAGATGAACAAGGAGGCTTTAGGAAAGGTAGGGGGTGTGTGGACCAGGTGTTTACAGTGAAACATATAAGTGAACAGTATTTAGATAAGGCTAAAGAGGTCTTTGTGGCATTTATGGATTTGGAAAAGGCGTATGACAGGGTGGATAGGGGGGCAATGTGGCAGATGTTGCAAGTGTATGGTGTAGGAGGTAGGTTACTGAAAGCAGTGAAGAGTTTTTACGAGGATAGTGAGGCTCAAGTTAGAGTATGTAGGAAAGAGGGGAATTTTTTCCCAGTAAAAGTAGGCCTTAGACAAGGATGTGTGATGTCACCGTGGTTGTTTAATATATTTATAGATGGGGTTGTAAGAGAAGTAAATGCGAGGGTCTTGGCAAGAGGCGTGGAGTTAAAAGATAAAGAATCACACACAAAGTGGGAGTTGTCACAGCTGCTCTTTGCTGATGACACTGTGCTCTTGGGAGATTCTGAAGAGAAGTTGCAGAGATTGGTGGATGAATTTGGTAGGGTGTGCAAAAGAAGAAAATTAAAGGTGAATACAGGAAAGAGTAAGGTTATGAGGATAACAAAAAGATTAGGTGATGAAAGATTGAATATCAGATTGGAGGGAGAGAGTATGGAGGAGGTGAACGTATTCAGATATTTGGGAGTGGACGTGTCAGCGGATGGGTCTATGAAAGATGAGGTGAATCATAGAATTGATGAGGGAAAAAGAGTGAGTGGTGCACTTAGGAGTCTGTGGAGACAAAGAACTTTGTCCTTGGAGGCAAAGAGGGGAATGTATGAGAGTATAGTTTTACCAACGCTCTTATATGGGTGTGAAGCGTGGGTGATGAATGTTGCAGCGAGGAGAAGGCTGGAGGCAGTGGAGATGTCATGTCTGAGGGCAATGTGTGGTGTGAATATAATGCAGAGAATTCGTAGTTTGGAAGTTAGGAGGAGGTGCGGGATTACCAAAACTGTTGTCCAGAGGGCTGAGGAAGGGTTGTTGAGGTGGTTCGGACATGTAGAGAGAATGGAGCGAAACAGAATGACTTCAAGAGTGTATCAGTCTGTAGTGGAAGGAAGGCGGGGTAGGGGTCGGCCTAGGAAGGGTTGGAGGGAGGGGGTAAAGGAGGTTTTGTGTGCGAGGGGCTTGGACTTCCAGCAGGCATGCGTGAGCGTGTTTGATAGGAGTGAATGGAGACAAATGGTTTTTAATACTTGACGTGCTGTTGGAGTGTGAGCAAAGTAACATTTATGAAGGGATTCAGGGAAACCGGCAGGCCGGACTTGAGTCCTGGAGATGGGAAGTACAGTGCCTGCACTCTGAAGGAGGGGTGTTAATGTTGCAGTTTAAAAACTGTAGTGTAAAGCACCCTTCTGGCAAGACAGTGATGGAGTGAATGATGGTGAAAGTTTTTCTTTTTCGGGCCACCCTGCCTTGGTGGGAATCGGCCGGTGTGATAATAAAAAAAAAAAAAAAAAAAAAAATACATATATATATATATATACATATATATATATATATACATATATATATATACATATATATATATACATATATATATATATATATATATATATAAACTTTCTTCTTTTCTTTTTAGTATTTTCTACAGGGGAAGGGGGTTACTAGTCTATTGCTCCTGGCATTTTGGGCACCTCATACAACATGCATGGCTAATGGAGAAAAGATTCTTTTCCACTTCCCCATGGAGAATAGAGGAAATAAAGAAGAACAAGAACTATTAAGAAAAAGAATAAAAACCTAGATGTGTGTATGTATATATATGCACATGCATGGCTGTGTAGTGTGACCTAAGTGTAAGTAGAAGTAGCAAGATATACTTGCTATCCAGCGTGTTTATGAGACAGAAAAAAGACACCAGCAATCCTACCATCATGTGAAACAGTTACAGGTTTTTGTTTCACACTCACTTGGCAGAACAGTAGTACCTCCCTGAGTGGTTGCCGTTTACCAACCTACTACCTACTAAGGAGGGGTGTTAATGTTTTAGTTTTATGACTGTAGTGTAAGTGTGCCTCTGGCAAGACAGTGATGGAGTGAATGATGATTAAAGTTTTTCTTTTTTGGGCCATCCTGCCTTGGTGGGAGACAGCTGATGTGTTAATAAAAATTAAAAATACATAAACTTCTAAAATAGTAGAATCTTTTTTCTGTAGGTAACAACAGCAAAAATGCAAAATTTGATGGAAAGCTTATGAAATTAATGCAGGCACAAAGCTGGCAGTCTGGGTGCAATTTATGAATTGGAAATTTTGCCTGATTCCAGTGCTCAAGTTGATCCAATTCCTGGCTATTTCCTTAATATGCCTTCTGTTCTATCAATTGAGCACAAGAAAAAACCTATTCAACTCTTAGAATTACCCTACAGTGTGCATGGAAGTTAGTAATTTGGCCAATTTTACACAAAATTAAAAAAATCCAATTTAAAAAGTCTAAAATAAGCACTGTAGGTATTCCAGTCAATAAGGCAATCACATTCCTAGGCCTTTCTCCTCAAAACGAGAGGGCCCCACAGTCACATAGTAACCACGAGTTGCCTCCGCCACTGCCGCTGCTAATGCTACTATTAATTCCAACAGCATCGATTGGTTGGTCTGCTGCAGTGCTTGTGCTTTTTCACCTCGCACTGTTGCTCAACTAATTTATACGTACCTCTCTTTTCCCAGAAAAATCAAACTTTGGCCCACTCATTGGCTAACTCGCTTAGAATAATATTCTGTGTTTAAGAATAATTATACTCTGCTTTCTTGTTTGTAAATTGTACCTTCATTAAATTAAGGCAGGAGGAAGGTAAGTTGTTTATTCAGTAAATGTTAGCATTCAAATTCTGTGTAAAGCATGCTGTATTAATTGTTATTTTTATATTACAGAATACTACATAGAGTGGAATGGTATCAAGGCTCGAGTAATTCGCCCAGATGTTGAGTGTGTAAATGGAGTGGTTCATGTCATTGACAAGGTTCTGATGATGAACCGTGATGTCACCGTGTCAGGCTCTGCAGTGCCTACTGTAACTGGACTGGCTACACTCATTGCTACTTTTGTCACAGTTGCCTTTGCTCGTGCTCTTCACCATTAAAACTAAACAGAAGGAATAATATTTAAAAGTACACTGAGAAGTAAAAATCACTGAACATACCTGTTGTATATTGTTGTGGTAAGAAAGCCTTTTTGCAACAACTTTCAAAAGCATAAATCATTTTCTTACATGGAGGTGATGGTATGTAAGTATGAGTTGCAGTACTCAGCTACCAGCCACCATGTGCTTTATAAATAGTTAACAAAAAAAATATTGGCTGCTTCTCAGTACCTCATAGGCAAATAAGTATATCAGAGCATCTCATCTTAGTCAAAAGCTGTATAACTTCCATAACCATTCTAGCTATTAATTGTGTGGTACAACATATCATTAGGACTAAATATGTAATATCTAACTTCCTAAAATCACTAAATTATTTAATCTATTATGTTGGGTATGATATTTACTTAAAATTTTTGTTTAGAAAATACTCCCTCTCGTCATATGACAACCCTGTTGGTTTGCAGTTAGGGTTTCCTTAAAGAAATAAGGCATATAGTCATCTGACCTCATTCTTATTCAAGCAAGAGTGTGCAGAGTTACCAGTGCTAGGGGCTGTTACTTGCACATCTCAGATACCACAACAATGCTTATGAAGGTATAATGTTCCTCTCAAACTACTGGGTTTTGCATCATACAGTATCTTCAAAGTGGTGATGGGTAGGATAATAAAATTACATTAAAAATTTATGTACCACAGTTATTACTGCCTGAATCTATAGTTATAATGCCCCATAGAATAATGAAAGGGATTGTTATGAATAAGAAAATATATTTGATGCATAAAACTGCCATGTATAATAAGCTTGTATACAGTTTTGGTATAAGCACTTGATGAGTTTTTAAAATAGAATGCAGAGTGACCCACATGGGTTTAGCTCTCTTTGTGAATACAAGAATAATAATAATAATAATACTAAAAGCAATAGAACTTCAAATCAAAGCTTGAGTAAGTACATTTTTAATGCAATAATCAAATCAAAGTAGAATCACACACTGGCTTGTATGACATTGATATATTGTACTGTAAATTTTTCTTCATCATCAGTTAGAACTTAGAATGTTAATCATGCAAGTATTCAAATTTTTTGTTTGCATTATTTACACAAAAGTAAAGTTTATTTAGCCAGTGGTACATTCTACACCAAAGATCTACCCAAGGTATGCATGAATGTCAGTGTCAAATACATGTACATATTTATGAAAACCAAAGTTACAGCTTGATAGGTCTATGAGCTGTTGATGAGTTGCCAAGAAGCAATAGCTTTAGCATCAGAATCTAAAACACAAAAAAAATTCGAATCACTACTGTAAGTTAAAGTGAATATAAATTAATTTTTTACTTCTATTTTCTCCACTGTATTAAAATATATCCCTGAAGTCCGCTGACAATGGAAATTTTACTCAAGTGTTCAACTGCTAAAAAACTGAAAATTACTTAGTACAACTGTTGGTCTCATTCCACTGAACATTCATTCCACTCCCTGCCTGTTTGCCTTAAAGTGGATATATTAATCATTTTGACATTAGCAGTGTTCATTGCAGTCCTGATAATGCGCAGACATGTTCGCCTACTCTTTAGACTTACCTTACATAGATTGATCTTCATAGCAATTCATCAATACTTAAATGCCTCAATTATTTTAGCATGATTATGCTCTTTGTTCATAATACTGTTATAGTTGATTGTAGTTTTCATTATCTGCAAATGAAAAACATAGGAGGCCTATTTTTGGTGATCTAGTCAGTATAGTAATGTACAGAAACCAAGACTGCAGTCATTACTAACACACAAAAGACACACACAAACAAAAACATACACACACAGACACACGTGTGTGTGAGCGCTCTTCATATATTCAGTCATGCGAGCTAAGTATTGTAGCATCACATGCACATAAAGTTACCTTAAGATGTATATACCGGTAATCTTCACTCGCTAATGTTAACCTTATAATGTACAGTGTAATTTTGAGACACTGAATCTTTAAATAGCTCCATAACATTTTCAAATGACTTCTTTCCAATTCTTTGTGCATTATCTTTGCTGAAAAGTAAAGGTTTGAAAACAATAGGTTAAGTTTGGTTGAGAAGAATTTTGGAGTCATTGTAGCTATTTAAAAACAGTTGAAGTGGTTTGTTTTTTGTATTGAAAAAGTTACCAGTCTCTTCACCCAAAGTTGGGTAATTAATAGCTATTTGTTAGAAGATTGTAAACTTTTTCAACAAATGAGGCATCTTTGTATTTGATAAATTGATGTGTCTTTTTTTTTCTTTCTAAAGAGCTAGCTTGGTTTTAAATAAATCCTTGTTCATAATATAAATGTTATTAGTATGTTTATATATACTGCTTATTGCAATTTTCATTTTGCAGTGGCAAACATTTTTAAATCAGTGTTACCTATATCTTAATTGACTGGTTAGTTATTTCATAACAAGAAATATCACTTAATTGTGAAGGTACACAATGCCTGTTGTAATTATTATTTTACAAGGAATTTCAGAATTCATGGCATCATTTCTGTATATACGACTGTTTGATGTCCAGTGTGAATTGTAAAATTACGTAGGAATGTTGCAGCCTATCTCATGGAAGTGTCTGTGAGAAAATGTGTGCTGTCTTTCTTCAGTGCTATTTAGGTGAATCACTTGTGAAATGTAAGATGCCCAATGCCAATGTTACAAGTTTATATGTAAATTATATGTATTGTCTTTACAAAGATCTCTGTACAATAGGGCACTAGTGTGGACTGATATTACGAGGTGATACATTGTTACTCAGTGTAAGTGATGAGTGTAGTGCGTGCACTTCATCAGCCTTAATGAAGTCATTCAAATTTTATTGAGCAATGTGTTCATTATTGCATCACTTAGCAAGGTCTTAACCATTTTAGAATATACTGCTGAGCATTGTGAGAGTAACAGAAATATAGGTGAGGAATATTTGAGTATAGTTGCTCATGATATGAACAAAACTTTTGGTTATTCCGCAACTGTATATCTGTACATCAAGTACAATGCCTCCAACTTTCAAGCCATGTTAATTTTGGCATGCTGCACTATGACTGAAAAGTCTGCATTAGGATATGTTTTCCTAAGCAAGATATAACCTGTAAAGCAAATTTTGCCTTCCATCGTCTGTAAGCATTGCTAAGTAAGACCTTATTTTAGTATCTAGCAAATTACACTTTAAAGACAATTTGGTGATCATTAACTTTAGATAGATCTTCAGTTTGGAATAGCTCTCTTTATTAAGTAACAAACTAAAACCGAGTCTTTGAAGTTTTATTTAAGGTTATTATCACTCGCCTAACACTCGTGATGGAATGGAAGTTGGTATTTCTGCCTAGCTTTTACATAGTGATTATTTATGATGTAAGTGTAGAAATCTAACACGTATGTTAGGAGATATTTTGATGTCAACAGTCGGTTAATTAATAAATAAAGCTGAAACTCTGAATTTTTATGGCTTCCTCTAGATGTGAATATTTATTACAGAAATTGTGTTTAAAACATCATTACAAAAAAGCAGACTTACCGAGTAATTTTTTCATCACAACAAGACCTAATTGTGTAAAACTATTGGTAATTCAACTCAATATTAACCCTTTCAGGGTCTGTTCCACAGAACTACAACTTTGAAGCCAGGGCCCAAGCCGTAGATCTATGCCAAAATTCTAGCGGCTTCAAATTTAGAGCGAGAACGCTGGTAGGCACAGTAAACAAAAACTCAGGGCACCCACAATGCATTGTGGGAATGCCATCTCAGTACGCTTTGTTCATCATGTCTGGTGGCAAGGAAGCACGCACTCCCTGGCAAATTCTGACTCCTCTTCCCAAGATATAGTTCTAACACTGATGGAAGTGGATCTGAAGATGAATTCTATGGTTTTGAGCCATATGGTACAATGGTACTATATGGTACAATGGTACTATCTGGAGAGAGTTCCGGGGGTCAATGCCCCCGCGGCCTGGCCTGTGACCAGGCCTCCTGGTGGATCAGAGCCTGATCAACCAGGCTGTTACTGCTGGCTGCACGCAATCCAACATACGAGCCACAGCCCGGCTGGTCAGGTACCGACTTTAGGTGCTTGTCCAGCGCCTGCTTGAAGACAACCAGGGGTCTATTGGTAATTCCCCTTATGTATGCTGGGAGGCAGTTGAACAGTCTCGGGCCCCTGACACTTATTGTATTGTCTCTTAACGTGCTAGTGGCACCCCTGCTTTTCATTGGGGGGATGTTGCATCGTCTGCTGAGTCTTTTGCTTTCGTTGTGAGTGATTTTCGTGTGCAAGTTCGGTACTAGTCCCTCTAGGATTTTCCAGGTGTATATAACGCACACAAAACCTCCTTTACCCCCTCCCTCCAACCCTTCCTAGGCCGACCCCTACCCCGCCTTCCTTCCACTACAGACTGATACACTCTTGAAGTCATTCTGTTTCGCTCCATTCTCTCTACATGTCCGAACCACCTCAACAACCCTTCCTCAGCCCTCTGGACAACAGTTTTGGTAATCCCGCACCTCCTCCTAACTTCCAAACTACGAATTCTCTGCATTATATTCACACCACACATTGCCCTCAGACATGACATCTCCACTGCCTCCAGCCTTCTCCTCGCTGCAACATTCATCACCCACGCTTCACACCCATATAAGAGCGTTGGTAAAACTATACTCTCATACATTCCCCTCTTTGCCTCCAAGGACAAAGTTCTTTGTCTCCACAGACTCCTAAGTGCACCACTCACTCTTTTTCCCTCATCAATTCTATGATTCACCTCATCTTTCATAGACCCATCCGCTGACACGTCCACTCCCAAATATCTTCATGTATCTCTCCTGCCTGCATTCCAGGGAGTACAGGTTCAGGAATTTCAAGCGCTCCCAGTAACTGAGGTGTTTTATTGCAGTTATGCGTGCCGTGAAGGTTCTCTGTACATTTTCTAGGTCAGCAATTTCACCTGCCTTGAAAGGTGCTGTTAATGTGCAGCAATATTCCAGCCTAGATAGAACAAGTGACCTGAAGAGTGTCATCATGGGCTTGGCATCCCTAGTTTTGAAGGTTCTCATTATCCATCCTGTCATTTTTCTAGCAGATGCGATTGATACAATGTTATGGTCCTTGAAGGTGAGATCCCCCAACATGATCACTCCCAGGTCTTTGACATTGGTGTTTCGCTCTATTTTGTGGAAGGAATTTGTTTTGTACTCTGATGATGTTTTAATTTCCTCATGTTTACCATATCGGAGTAGTTGAAATTTCTCATTGTTGAACTTCATATTGTTTTCTGCAGTCCAATGAAAGATTTGGTTGATGTCCGCCTGGAGCCTTGCAGTGTCTGCAATGGAAGACACTGTCATGCAGATTCGGGTGTCATCTGCAAAGGAAGACACGGTGCTGTGGCTGACATCCTTGTCTATGTCAGATATGAGGATGAGAAACAAGATGGGAGCAAGTACTGTGCCTTGTGGAACAGAGCTTTTCACCGTAGCCGCCTCAGACTTTACTCTGTTGACTACTACTCTTTTTATTCTGTTTGTGAGGAAATTATAGATCCATCTACCAACTTTTCCTGTTATTCCTTTAGCACGCATTTTGTGTGCTATTACGCCATGGTCACACTTGTCAAAGGCTTTTGCAAAGTCTGTGTATACTACATCTGCATTGTTTTTGTCATCTAGTGCATCTAGGACCTTGTCGTAGTTATCCAGTAGTTGAGACAGACAGGAGCAACCTGCTCTAAACCCATGTTGCCCTGGGTTGTGTAATTGATGGGTATCTAGATGGGTGGCAATCTTGCTTCTTAGGACCCTTTCAAAGATTTTTATGATATGGGATGTTAGTGCTATCAGTCTGTAGTTCTTTGCTATTGCTTTACTGCCCCCTTTGTGGAGTGGGGCTATGTCTGTTGTTTTTAGTAACTGTGGGACGACCCCCGTGTCCATGCTCCCTCTCCATAGGATGGTAAAAGCTTGTGATAGGGGCTTCTTGCAGTTCTTGATGAACACGGAGTTCCATGAGTCTGGCCCTGGAGCAGAGTGCATGGGCATGTCATTTATCGCCTGTTCGAAGTAATTTGGTGTCAAGATAATATCAAATAGGCTTGTGTTAACTAAATTCTGTGGCTCTCTCATAAAAAATTAATTTTGATCTTCGACTCTCAGTCTGATTAGCGGCTTGCTAAAAACTGAGTCATATTGGGACTTGAGTAGCTCACTCATTTCCTTGCTGTCATCTGTGTAGGATCCATCTTGTTTAAGTAGGGGCCCAATACTGGATGTTGTTCTCAACTTTGATTTGGCATAAGAAAAGAAATACTTTGGGTTTCTTTCGATTTCATTTATGGCTTTTAGTTCTTCCCGCAATTCCTGACTCCTATAAGTTTCCTTTAGCTTAAGTTTGATGTTTGCTATTTCTCCGACCAGTGATTCCCTACGCATTTCAGGTATACAGTGGACCCCTGGTTTGCGATATTATTTCATTCCAGAAGTATGTTCAGGTGCCAGTACTGACCGAATTTGTTCCCATAAGGAATATTATGAATTAGATTAGTCCATTTCAGACTCCCAGACATACACATACAAACGCACTTACATAAATACACTTACATAATTGGTCGCATTGGGAGCTGATCGTAAACCGGGGGTCCACTGTATTGGCCTCTTAGCCGCTCTGTTATTCTTTTCCGTCACCTGTAAAGGGAGCGCCTGTCTTTCTATTTTACATCTACTCCTCCTTTTTCTTAAAGGTATAAGCCTTGAGCATACATCGAGTGCCACCGAGTTAATCTGTTCTAGGCATAAGTTGGGGTCTGTGTTGCTTAGTCTATCTTCCCAGTTTATATCATTTAGGACTTGGTTTACTTGGTTCCACTTTATGTTCTTGTTATTGAAGTTGAATATATTGTACAATGGTACCATATGGTACATTGTGCCATATGGTGGATGGTACAGGGACCCTAATGGAAATAACTCAGACTTTTTTAGGTAATCCTAGATTCTCCACACACATGCTGCTATGTATGATAAGCTATGTAACCGTATTTGTGTATACCTGAATAAACTTACTTACAATGCCACATGCACTCAAGTAAGTTTATTCAGGTATACACAAATATAGTAGTCCCTCGTTTTTCGTAATTAATCCGTTCATGGAAGTGTGACTATTATCGAAATTGACGATTTTTCGAATCCATTTTCCCCATAAGAAATAATGTAAATCCAATTAATTCACTCCAGACACCCAGAAGTATCAACAACAATTTTTTTTTACCTTAAATATAGATTTACATGCACAAAAGAATGAACATTCAACATGACAGTTACCTTTACTGAAGGCTGTTGTTGATAATGGAAGACAGGGAGGAGAGAGGAAAGAGAGGTTATTGTTTGGAAGGGGAATCCCCCTCCATAAGGACTCTAGGTCATTTCAGGGGTCCCTTCCCTAGCTTAAATATAGATTTACATGCAGAAAAGAATGCCAAATAAATGTAAAGCACTAATAAAATGTATAAATGAACATTGGTAATAGGGGTAGTTGATGAGTGGAACGGTCTGCCTAGTAGGGTGATCGAAGCTAAAACATTGGGTAGCTTCAAATTTAGGTTGGAAAAATACATGAGCAAGAGGGGTTGGATTTGAGTCGGACTTGCACCTGAGCTTATTGCTTGGGTAGCATTTGTTCTGTTAGTTTACCTGGAGTTTACCTGGAGAGAGTTCCAAGGGTCAACGCCCCCGCGGCCCGGTCTGTGACCAGGCCTCCTGGTGGATCAGAGCCTGATCAACCAGGCTATTGCTGCTCGCTGCATGCAAACCAACGTACGAGCCACAGCCCGGCTGGTCAGGAACCGACTTTAGGTGCTTGTCCAGTGCCAGCTTGAAGACTGCCAGGGGTCTGTTGGTAATCCCCCTTATGTATGCTGGGAGGCAGTTGAACAGTCTCGGGCCCCTGACACTTATTGTATGGTCTCTTAACGTGCTAGTGACACCCCTGCTTTTCATTGGGGGGATGTTGCATCGTCTGCCAAGTCTTTTCCTTTCGTAGTGAGTGATTTTCGTGTGCAAGTTCGGTACTAGTCCCTCTAGGATTTTCCAGGTGTATATAATCATGTATCTCTCCCACCTGCGTTCCAGGGAATACAGTTTTAGGAACCTCAAGCACTCCCAGTAATTAAGGTGTTTTATCTCCATTATGCACGCTGTGAAGGTTCTCTGTACATTTTCTAGGTCAGCAATTTCACCTGCCTTGAAAGGTGCTGTTAGTGTGCAGCAATATTCCAGCCTAGATAGAACAAGTGACCTGAAGAGTGTCATCATGGGCTTGGCCTCCCTAGTTTTGAAGGTTCTCATTATCCATCCTGTCATTTTTCTAGCAGATGCGATTGATACAATGTTATGGTCCTTGAAGGTGAGATCCTCCGACATGATCACTCCCAGGTCTTTGACGTTGGTGTTTCGCTCTATTTTGTGGCCAGAATTTGTTTTGTACTCTGATGAAGATTTAATTTCCTCATGTTTGCCATATCTGAGTAATTGAAATTTCTCATCGTTGAACTTCATATTGTTTTCTGCAGCCCACTGAAAGATTTGGTTGATGTCCGCCTGGAGCTTTGCAGTGTCTGCAATGGAAGACACTGTCATGCAGATTCGGGTGTCATCTGCAAAGGAAGACACGGTGCTGTGGCTGACATCCTTGTCTATGTTGGATATGAGGATGAGGAACAAGATGGGAGCGAGTACTGTGCCTTGTGGAACAGAGCTTTTCACCGTAGCTGCCTCGGACTTTACTCTGTTGACGACTACTCTCTGTGTTCTGTTAGTGAGGAAATTATAGAACCATCGACCGACTTTTCCTGTTATTCCTTTAGCACGCATTTTGTGTGCTACTACACCATGATCACACTTGTCGAAGGCTTTTGCAAAATCTGTATATATTACATCTGCATTCTTTTTGTCTTCTAGTGCATTTAGGACCTTGTCGTAGTGATCCAATAGTTGAGACAGACAGGAGCGACCTGTTCTAAACCCATGTTGCCCTGGGCTGTGTAACTGATGGGTTTCTAGATGGGTGGTGATCTTGCTTCTTAGGACCCTTTCAAAGATTTTTATGATATGGGATGTTAGTGCTATTGGTCTGTAGTTCTTTGCTGTTGCTTTACTGCCTCCTTTGTGGAGTGGGGCTATGTCTGTTGTTTTTAGTAACTGTGGGACAACCCCCGTGTCCATGCTCCCTCTCCATAGGATGGAAAAAGCTCGTGATAGGGGCTTCTTGCAGTTCTTGATGAACACAGAGTTCCATGAGTCTGGCCCTGGGGCAGAGTGCATGGGCATGTCATTTATCGCCTGTTCGAAGTCATTTGGCGTCAGGATAACTTCGGATAGGCTTGTGTTAACCAAATTTTGTGGATCTCTCATAAAAAATTAATTTTGATCTTCGACTCTCAGTCTGGCTTGCTAAAAACTGAGTCATATTGGGACTTGAGTAGCTCACTCATTTCCTTGCTGTCATCTGTGTAGGACCCATCTTGTTTAAGTAGGGGCCCAATACTGGACGTTGTTCTCGACTTTGATTTGGCATAGGAGAAGAAATACTTTGGGTTTCTTTCGATTTTATTTATGGCTTTTAGTTCTTCCCGCGATTCCTGACTCCTATAAGATTCCTTTAGCTTAAGTTCGATGTTTGCTATTTCTCTGACCAGTGTCTCCCTACGCATTTCAGATATATTGACCTCTTTTAGCCGCTCTGTTATTCTTTTCCGTCGCCTGTAAAGGGAGCGCCTGTCTCTTTCTATTTTACATCTACTCCTCTTTTTTCTTAGAGGAATAAGCCTTGTGCATACATTGAGTGCCACCAAGTTAATCTGTTCTAGGCATAAGTTGGGGTCTGTGTTGCATAGTATATCTTCCCAGCTTATATCGGTTAGGACTTGGTTTACTTGGTCCCACTTTATGTTTTTGTTATTGAAGTTGAATTTGGTCTCATTATGTTGGTCTGGGGCTCCACGCATACATGTCTGAACC
Organism: Cherax quadricarinatus; assembly: GCF_038502225.1. Taxonomy (NCBI): domain Eukaryota; kingdom Metazoa; phylum Arthropoda; class Malacostraca; order Decapoda; family Parastacidae; genus Cherax; species Cherax quadricarinatus. The sequence continues at coordinate 58,513,522 of NC_091295.1, read as the reverse complement.
TCAATTATGTTGTGATTTGAGTATATTGTTTTTGATATGGTGACATTTCTTATCAGATCCTCATTGTTAGTGAAGATGAGGTCTAGTGTATTCTCCAGTCTAGTAGGCTCTAATATTTGCTGGTTTAAATTGAATTTTGTGCAGAGATTTAAAAGCTCGTGTGAGTGTGAGTTTTCATCAGAGCTGCCTCCTGGTGTTATTACTGCAACAATATTATTTGCTATATTCCTCCATTTTAGGTGCCTTAAGTTGAAATCCCCCAGGAGCAAGATGTTGGGTGCAGGAGCTGGAAGATTTTCCAGACAGTGGTCAATTTTTAACAGCTGTTCCTGGAATTGCTGGGATGTTGCATCCGGAGCCTTGTAGACTACCACAATGACTAGGTTTTGGTTCTCGACCTTTACTGCTAAAACTTCCACTACATCATTTGAGGCATTAAGCAGTTCTGTGCAAACAAGTGACTCTGCAATGTACAGGCCAACCCCCCCCCCCCCCCCTTTTGCCTGTTCACTCTGTCACATCTGTATAGGTTGTAACCTGGGATCCATATTTCGTTGTCCAAGTGATCCTTTATGTGGGTCTCAGTGAAAGCCGCGAACATTGCCTTTGCCTCTGCAAGCAGTCCACGGATGAAAGGTATTTTGTTGTTTGTTGCTGGCTTTAGACCCTGTATATTTGCCAAGAAGAATGTTATCGGACTGGTGGTATTGTTGGTACTGGGGGGGGGGGAATTTTTTTTCCGGCATTAGTATCTGTATCTGTTGGTTTGGAGTGGAGGCCATCGACTGTGGTTCCACTCCAGGAATGACTGGATTTGGTGTACGATTTCTGCCATTTCCTGCCAGTTTTTTTTCCTTCCTGGCACTATAAAACCTCTCCCTCTTGAGTGGCTGTGGCTACCCAGGTTTTCCCATGGCCTGGATGTTTTGTATCTTTTTGTTCCCTTTAGATGGTGTGCCTGGCAATTTAAGTTATAGCACAGTCTTTCCTGTACTGAAGAGGTACACATTTCAGGGTGAAAAAGCTTACAGGAAGGGAGTTTGCATTTTCCTGTTGTCATATGGGCATGGCATTTTCTAGGGTGGCCATAGTTGCACGTCCTGTCTGTTTTTCCAGATTTCCCATGTCTGCAGATACCAAGTGCATAGTATGTGCACAGGCTTGCTTTCCGTTTGCCTTGGGTTTCTGTGACTGTAGTCCCTGTTGGTGCATGTTTCCCTGTCTTATTCCTATCCTCCCTAGCACCAACAATGGAGCTCCCACCAGTTGTTTTTGGTAATATATCCTCACTATTGCTAGTGGAGTCCTCTTGTTTGCTATTTCCTGTGGTATTTCTAGTTTGCAATATTGGTTTTATCTTATCTTTGACTACACTTGTTTCCCCACTACGGCTCCTGTCCCCTATGAGGTCATTTATATGTATTCTTTCCTGCGTATAATTCCCGACTACCTGGACAAAATCTCCAGCTTCACCATTACTGTCTCCCAGGACAGCACCTCCAGCTTCACCATTACTGTCTCCCAGGACAGCACTTCCAGCTTCACCATTACTGTCTCCCAGGACAGCACCTCCAGCTTCACCATTACTGTCTCCCAGGACAGCACTATCAGCCCCACATTTCCTGACTACCAGGACATCACCTCCAGCCTTACAGTTTCTGACTACATGGCCAGTATCAAGGGCAGTACCATTCAGCCCAGACTTTTTATGTTCCCATCTGTTGTAGAAAGCTTCCAGGTTGTCTATGAAAGCAGCTTTGATGTTATCCTCTTTTAATACCCTTGTGATTTTAGTCCACATATTTATCTCATTTGGGCATACCCAAAAACACTTCCCTGTTTTAATACTGCTTGTAGCTAGTTCTTGGATATCTGCACAAGGGGCGTGACACCAATTTCCACAAAAATGACAATTTATCCATGTGGAAGCCCATTTGTTTGATTGACTGCAGACTACACAGAGCTTCATAATGATTTGAATGGTTGATTTACTGTAATTCTACTAGCAACCTCTTGAATACTCTATTAATAACCTCCTAAAATGAAGCTCTAGCTATTTGTATTTCTATTTCTAACTGTACTTGTTGGGTTGGATTTGTGAAGGACCTGCCTAGTATGGGCCAGCAGGCATTGTTCCTCCTTTAAATTCTTATTTTCTTATTTAACATCACACTTACCTTTATTGAAGACTTGTTTGTGTGAGGGAGGGATGGCGAGTTTATTGTTGGAGAATATGACACTAATATCAAATCTACAGCTTATTTATCTATCAGAATTCAACTAATATGACATAATAAACAATATTAATAACACAGAAACATGGAATATACTCTAGAATGAATAAAATAAGTCATTATGTATGTCACGAGAGGTGTTGTGTTGTTGTTGGGAGTATAAGGGCCACAAAGTAATCCATCCATAATGGTGGTGAAGCAGCAGCTGAGGCAGTGGTGTTTTCTGTAGCCCTATATAACTCCAACAACATTGGAGGAGTTGGTAGAATCGCTGAATTACTGAAGGCACCCTCTACCACCATCACAACCACTACCACCCTCTACCACTATTACAACTGCTACTGCCATCACTACCATATTCTACCACTATTACAACTGCTACCACCATCACAACTGCTTCCACTCTACCACCACCACCTTCGTATTTTTCTACAAACTTTTTCTTAAATTATATGTGTTTCTCACATTCTTTACCAAAGGGCTGCCACTAGAAGCTTTCTTTGGAGTCATGGTGACTTATTTAACAGTTGCAAGCACTTAAATGAATGGAATATTATGAAATGTATTACTAAAATGATTTACTGTTTAAGGAATCTCCCGTATGAAGATAGACTTAAAGCCTTCAATCTCCACTCTCTGGAGAGACATACACTTCAATGATATCTCCCCTCATTCTATAAGTGGATGACAGGCATAAACAAAGGAGATATTAATAAAGTACTGAGGGTGTCGAACCAGGTAAGAACCAGAAATAATGGATTTAAGTTGGATAAATTTAGATTTAGAAAGGACATAGGTTAAGTACTGGTTTTCTAACAGAGTTGTTGATGCATGGAACAATCTTCCCAGTAGGGTGATAGAGGCTAGGGCCTTGGGTAGCTGGACAAATATATGAGTGGGAGGGGCTGGGTTTGATTGGTGTCATTGGGTACAGGAGTTAATTCTTGGGTAGCTTTGGGTAGAGGTCGTTTTGATAAGGACCTGGCTTGTATGGGCCAGTAGGCCTTCTGCAGTGTTCCTCCATTCTTATGTTCTTATGTATGAACTCGTGGGATCATCCTCACTCGCTGATAAACAATGGCACACTGGCTGGGAATGGAATGTGAGGCAGCTTGGGGCTGTGTGTACACGTCTCAGACGAATGACTATTTGCGAGTCAAACGACGATTCACGACCCAATGTTCTGACGAAAATAACGTTATGATTTTCGAAAATTACGACTATCGAGCCTTACGATTATCAAGGGACCACTGTACAGTTAGATAGATTATCATACATAGCATCATATGTGTAAAGATCCTAGGATAACCCAAAAAAGTCAGAATAGTTTATTTCCACTGTAGTCTCTGTATCTGTGCCATTGGTACCTGATATCATATGCAATTCCAAGGGGACTGAGTGCATCTTGTGGCCCTCCACCTGGAATAGACAGTGAAAGTGACGATGCAGCTACAATTGGGATGGATAGACCACATGCGTCAGTAGGTGGTTGTGCCGCCACCAGCATGCAGCATGATGTACCAGCCCAGACTGGGAGTGAGTCTGGGACCCAAGCCGCTGACTCAGCAGTTCCAGGACAATGCGCATCATCATCCACTGGTGGAAGGAGATGACTGTGGCTGAAATGTATTTTTTTTTGCAATAATAATGTTTATGCCTCGTGTCTAGAAGCATAATATAAAATCATATTGGTCTACAGATGATTAAGACACCACTGTGCATGCACTGTGTTTCAAGGACTTTTACAGACTGTAGCAGTTCTAGGAACATGTCCAGTGACTGTACATATGTAAATATATAACAGAACATTACTAACATACATTTTTGCATGTTTTTTGTTGTAAAAAATTTTTGGAAACAAAATAATGATGAGCATATTAGTATGGTTATTGTGTTGTATACAAGTGTACATATACACATTATGCATTATATTGGTCTCACAGGCCACAAACATTACTGGGAAAAAAACAAAATTATTAAAGAAAAAAGAAACAAAACAGTAAATTAAAAAATGCTACTTTACAGAAGTCGCGGATGTTGTTGCCAACCGGTCATTGAGGGTCAACTTTACGCCTCTATATCTTGGAAACTACTGATCGGATAACTTGTTTTGTTTTGTTTTATAACCTAAAGAAAAATATTATCTTTAATTCTGTATTTTTTTTTTTTCAAAAGTTCTTGGACCCTGGCCATCACTCTGATATTTGGCCTTTGGACCCTGAAAGGGTTAAGAAATTATGTGCAAAACTTGATGGGTAACAGAAAACAAGTCATCTGAAATCAATATACAGTGAAATTGAAGATTTACAAACTTTATATTCTGGGATATTCAGCAATTTTGATGTATCTCATTTTACCTGTATGCTATCTCTAATGGCCCTAGGTAAACCATGAAGCCCATAAGCCTGTGCTGGGTTTTCCTATTTTTGCCAGATATTTTTCACACAAAGTGGGAGTTGTCACAGCTGCTCTTTGCTGATGACACTGTGCTCTTGGGAGATTCTGAAGAGAAGCTGCAGAGATTGGTGGATGAATTTGGTAGGGTGTGCAAAAGAAGAAAATTAAAGGTGAATACAGGAAAGAGTAAGGTTATGAGGATAACAAAAAGATTAGGTGATGAAAGATTGAATATCAGATTGGAGGGAGAGAGTATGGAGGAGGTGAACGTATTCAGATATTTGGGAGTGGACATGTCAGCGGATGGGTCTATGAAAGATGAGGTGAATCATAGAATTGATGAGGGAAAAAGAGTGAGTGGTGCACTTAGGAGTCTGTAGAGACAAAGAACTTTGTCCTTGGAGGCAAAGAGGGGAATGTATGAGAGTATAGTTTTACCAACGCTCTTATATGGGTGTGAAGTGTGGGTGATGAATGTTGCAGCGAGGAGAAGGCTGGAGGCAGTGGAGATGTCATGTCTGAGGGCAATGTGTGGTGTGAATATAATGCAGAGAATTCGTAGTTTGGAAGTTAGGAGGAGGTGCGGGATTACCAAAACTGTTGTCCAGAGGGCTGAGGAAGGGTTGTTGAGGTGGTTCGGACATGTAGAGAGAATGGAGCGAAACAGAATGACTTCAAGAGTGTATCAGTCTGTAGTGGAAGGAAGGCGGGGTAGGGGTCGGCCTAGGAAGGGTTGGAGGGAGGGGGTAAAGGAGGTTTTGTGTGCGAGGGGCTTGGACTTCCAGCAGGCATGCGTGAGCGTGTTTGATAGGAGTGAATGGAGACAAATGGTTTTTAATACTTGACGTGCTGTTGGAGTGTGAGCAAAGTAACATTTATGAAGGGATTCAGGGAAACAGGCAGGCCGCACTTGAGTCCTGGAGATGGGAAGTACAGTGCCTGCACTCTGAAGGAGGGGTGTTAATGTTGCAGTTTAAAAACTGTAGTGTAAAGCACCCTTCTGGCAAGACAGTGATGGAGTGAATGATGGTGAAAGTTTTTCTTATTCGGGCCACCCTGCCTTGGTGGGAATCGGCCAGTGTGATAATAATAAAAATAATAATAATTTGTATATATATGTATATATATGTATATATATATATATATATGTATATATATATATGTATATATATATATATATGTATACATATATATATAATGTATATATATATATATATATATGTATATATATATATATGTATACATATATATATAATGTATATATATATATATATATATGTATATATATATATATATATATATATATATACATATATATATATATACATATATATATATATATATATATATATATATATATATATATATATATATATATATATATATATATATATATATATATATATATATATATATATATATATATATATATATATATATATATATATATATATATATATATATCCGCCAGTCACGATGTAATCAACATCACCTGTCTTTGTTGTCCTCATAACACTGCTCTTTCACTGTATTCACCTTTGAGTACTGTTTCTTTTAGTATCCACCAATGTCTACCTGCTCAGAGTCTCCCAAGCTCTGGCAGCAAGCAGCTATGACTGCTCCACTTTGTGTGATCTTTATCTTTAACTCCACGCCTCTTGCCAAGACCCTCGCATTTACTTCTCTTACAACCCCATCTATAAATATATTAAACAACCACGGTGACATCACACATCCTTGTCTAAGGCCTACTTTTACTGGGAAAAAATTTCCCTCTTTCCTACATACTCTAACTTGAGCCTCACTATCCTCGTAAAAACTCTTCACTGCTTTCAGTAACCTACCTCCTACACCATACACTTGCAACATCTGCCACATTGCCCCCCTATCCACCCTGTCATACGCCTTTTCCAAATCCATAAATGCCACAAAGACCTCTTTAGCCTTATCTAAATACTGTTCACTTATATGTTTCACTGTAAACACCTGGTCCACACACCCCCTACCTTTCCTAAAGCCTCCTTGTTCATCTGCTATCCTATTCTCCGTCTTACTCTTAATTCTTTCAATTATAACTCTACCATACACTTTACCAGGTACACTCAACAGACTTATCCCCCTATAATTTTTGCACTCTCTTTTATCCCCTTTGCCTTTATACAAAGGAACTATGCATGCTCTCTGCCAATCCCTAGGTACCTTACCCTCTTCCATACATTTATTAAATAATTGCACCAACCACTCCAAAACTATATCCCCACCTGCTTTTAACATTTCTATCTTTATCCCATCAATCCCGGCTGCCTTACCCCCTTTCATTTTACCTACTGCCTCACGAACTTCCCCCACACTCACAACTGGCTCTTCCTCACTCCTACAAGATGTTATTCCTCCTTGCCCTATACACGAAATCACAGCTTCCCTATCTTCATCAACATTTAACAATTCCTCAAAATATTCCTTCCATCTTCCCAATACCTCTAACTCTCCATTTAATAACTCTCCTCTCCTATTTTTAACTGACAAATCCATTTGTTCTCTAGGCTTTCTTAACTTGTTAATCTCACTCCAAAACTTTTTCTTATTTTCAACAAAATTTGTTGATAACATCTCACCCACTCTCTCATTTGCTCTCTTTTTACATTGCTTCACCACTCTCTTAACTTCTCTCTTTTTCTCCATATACTCTTCCCTCCTTGCATCACTTCTACTTTGTAAAAACTTCTCATATGCTAACTTTTTCTCCCTTACTACTCTCTTTACATCATCATTCCACCAATCGCTCCTCTTCCCTCCTGCACCCACTTTCCTGTAACCACAAACTTCTGCTGAACACTCTAACACTACATTTTTAAACCTACCCCATACCTCTTCGACCCCATTGCCTATGCTCTCATTAGCCCATCTATCCTCCAATAGCTGTTTATATCTTACCCTAACTGCCTCCTCTTTTAGTTTATAAACCTTCACCTCTCTCTTCCCTGATGCTTCTATTCTCCTTGTATCCCATCTACCTTTTACTCTCAGTGTAGCTACAACTAGAAAGTGATCTGATATATCTGTGGCCCCTCTATAAACATGTACATCCTGAAGTCTACTCAACAGTCTTTTATCTACCAATACATAATCCAACAAACTACTGTCATTTCGCCCTACATCATATCGTGTATACTTATTTATCCTCTTTTTCTTAAAATATGTATTACCTATAACTAAACCCCTTTCTATACAAAGTTCAATCAAAGGGCTCCCATTATCATTTACACCTGGCACCCCAAACTTACCTACCACACCCTCTCTAAAAGTTTCTCCTACTTTAGCATTCAAGTCCCCTACCACAATTACTCTCTCACTTGGTTCAAAGGCTCCTATACATTCACTTAACATCTCCCAAAATCTCTCTCTCTCCTCTGCATTCCTCTCTTCTCCAGGTGCATACACGCTTATTATG
>NC_091295.1:58490440-58495440 GCF_038502225.1 Cherax quadricarinatus | reverse complement strand
CTGGCACTGGACAAGCACCTAAAGTCCAGTTCCTGATCCAGCCGGGCTGTGGCTCGTACGTTGGTTGCGTGCGGCCAGCGGCAACAGCCTGGTTGATCAGGGGCTGATCTGCCAGGAGGCCTGAAGTCTAGACCGGGCCGCCCGGGAATGACCCACAGAGGAAACTCTCTCTGAGGTAAACTCGGGTATATATATATATATATATATATATATATATATATATATATATACATATATATATATACATATATATATATACATATATATACATACATATATACATATACATATATATAAATACATATATACATAATATATATATATATATATATATATATATATATATATATACTATATATATATATATATATATATATGCGTAGATTAAAAGATAAAGAATCACGCACAGAGTGGGAGTTGTCACAGCTGCTCTTTGCTGATGGCACTGTGCTCTTGGGAGATTCTGAAGAAGTTGCAGAGAGATTGGTGGATGAATTTGGTAGGGTGTGCAAAGAAGAGAATTAAAGGTGAATGCAGGAAGAGTAGGTTATGAGGATAACAAAAGATTAGGTGAAGATTGAATATCAGATTATGGAGGGAGAGAGTATGGAGGGAACGTATTCAGATGTTGGGAGTGGGCGTGTCGTGGATTAGGTCTATAAGAAAGATGGGGTGAATCATAGAGGTGATGAGGGAAAAGAGTGAGTGAATTGCACTTGAGGTCTGGAGACAAAGAACTTTGTCCTTGGAGGCAAAGGGGAATGTATGAGAGTATAGTTTTACCACTTAGCTCTTATGTAGGTGTGAGCGTGGGTGATGAATGTTGCAGCGAGGAAGGCTGGAGGCAGTGGAGATGTCATGTCTGAGGGCAGTAATGGTGTGAGGCTATAAATGCAGAGAATTCGTAGTTTGGAAGTTAGGAGGAGGTGCAGGATTACCAAAGCTGTTTGTCAGAGAGGCTGAGAAGGGTTGTTGAGTGGTTCGGACATGTAGAGAGAATGGAGCGAAACAGAATGACTTCAAGAGTGTATCAGTCTGTAGTGGAAGGAAGGCGGGGTAGGGGTCGGCCTAGGAAGAGGGGTTGGAGGGAGGGGGTAAAAGGAGGTTTTGTGCGAGGCTTGGACTTCCAGCAGGCATGCGTGGCGTGTTTGATAAGATGAATGGAGACAAATGGTTTTTAATACTTGGCGTGCTGTTGGAGTGTGAGCAAAGTAGCATTTATGAAGGATTCAGAGCCGGCAGGCCGGACTTGAGTCTGGAGATCGGAGCACAGTGCCTGCACTCTGAAGGAGGGGTGTTAATGTTGCAGTTTAAAGGCTTTGTAGTGTAAAGCACCCTTCTGGCAGAGACAGTGATGGAGTGAATGGTGGTGAAAGTTTTTCTTTTTCGGGCCCACCCCTGCCTTGGTGGGAATCATGCAGTGTGATAATAAAAAAAAAAAAAAATATATATATATATATATATATATATATATATATATATATATATATATATATATATATATATATATACATACAAAACAACCACTCTGAAAGAATAGAGAAATTCCAAGCGCTTTCATGACTACTCACATTATCAAGGAACTATGAAAGTAAAGCATCCAAGGAAGCTATATAAGGGGTCTGGCCAGCACCTCACTATCAGATCCCACAACGGTTAAACACCTGACGCGCGCCGACCCAACTTGGATAGGTCCTTTGCACAACTCACCCCACAAACTATTCTACCCAAGAAAATTTAAAAATTATTTGTCCAGTGTATTATTAAATTCTTCCCAAATTCTATTAATTATAAATGGATCTAATTTATATAAACCAAAGGAAATATTCATATTATTGTCAAAACTGCTTTTTATGAAACAAGATTCAGTTATATTCCTGTCGACCATGGACTTGCTTGATACTACTTTCTCAACTTTTTGAAAATCAATTGGATGGTTAAAATCTCTTACATGAATAAATAGAGCATTGGAATCTTGTCCAGTTCTAATGCTATATTTATGTTGTTTTAATCTTAGTTCGAGATTTTTACCAGTTTGACCGTAATAAACTTTATCGCAAATTTTACAAGGAATCTTATAGACACATCCATCAGCATTTTGGGGGGAATTCTTTATCAAAAGTTTTTTTACTGTATCAAGATTTTTGAATACAACTTTAATATTAAAAGTCTTAAGAAGAGAAGGCATATCAACCATATATATATATATATATATATATATATATATATATATATATATATATATATATATATATATATATGTATATATATATATATATGTATATATATATATATATATATATCTGGAGTATCTGAGAGAGTTAGAGCAAAGGAAGGGGTAGCAGTAATGTTGAATGATCAGTTATGGAAGGAGAAAAGAGAATATGAATGTGTAAATTCAAGAATTATGTGGATTAAAGTAAAGGTTGGATGCGAGAAGTGGGTCATAATAAGCGTGTATGCACCTGGAGAAGAGAGGAATGCAGAGGAGAGAGAGAGATTTTGGGAGATGTTAAGTGAATGCATAGGAGCCTTTGAACCAAGTGAGAGAGTAATTGTGGTAGGGGACCTGAATGCTAAAGTAGGAGAAACTTTTAGAGAGGGTGTGGTAGGTAAGTTTGGGGTGCCAGGTGTAAATGATAATGGGAGCCCTGTGATTGAACTTTGTATAGAAAGGGGTTTAGTTATAGGTAATACATATTTTAAGAAAAAGAGGATAAATAAGTATACAAGATATGATGTAGGGCGAAATGACAGTAGTTTGTTGGATTATGTATTGGGTGATAAAAGACTGTTGAGTAGACTTCAGGATGTACATGTTTATAGAGGGGCCACAGATATATCAGATCACTTTCTAGTTGTAGCTACAATGAGAGTAAAAGGTAGATGGGATACAAGGAGAATAGAAGCATCAGGGAAGAGAGAGGTGAAGGTTTATAAACTAAAAGAGGAGGCAGTTAGGGTAAGATATAAACAGCTATTGGAGGATAGATGGGCTAATGAGAGCATAGGCAATGGGGTCGAAGAGGTATGGGGTAAGTTTAAAAATGTAGTGTTAGAGTGTTCAGCAGAAGTTTGTGGTTACAGGAAAGTGGGTGCGGGAGGGAAGAGGAGCGATTGGTGGAATGATGATGTAAAGAGAGTAGTAAGGGAGAAAAAGTTAGCATATGAGAAGTTTTTACAAAGTAGAAGTGATGCAAGGAGGGAAGAGTATATGGAGAAAAAGAGAGAGGTTAAGAGAGTGGTGAAGCAATGTAAAAAGAGAGCAAATGAGAGAGTGGGTGAGATGTTATCAACAAATTTTGTTGAAAATATGAAAAAGTTTTGGAGTGAGATTAACAAGTTAAGGAAGCCTAGAGAACAAATGGATTTGTCAGTTAAAAATAGGAGAGGAGAGTTATTAAATGGAGAGTTAGAGGTATTGGGAAGATGGAGGGAATATTTTGAGGAATTGTTAAATGTTGATGAAGATAGGGAAGCTGTGATTTCTTGTATAGGACAAGGAGGAATAACATCTTGTAGGAGTGAGGAAGAGCCAGTTGTGAGTGTGGGGAAAGTTCGTGAGGCAGTAGGTAAAATGAAAGGGGGTAAGGCAGCCGGGATTGATGGGATAAAGATAGAAATGTTAAAAGCAGGTGGGGATATAGTTTTGGAGTGGTTGGTGCAATTATTTAATAAATGTATGGAAGAGGGTAAGGTACCTAGGGATTGGCAGAGAGCATGCATAGTTCCTTTGTATAAAGGCAAAGGGGATAAAAGAGAGTGCAAAAATTATAGGGGGATAAGTCTACTGAGTATACCTGGTAAAGTGTATGGTAGAGTTACAGTGGACCCCCGGTTAACGATTTTAATCCGTGCAAGAGGGCTCATCGTTATGCGAAATAATCGTTATGCGAATGAGTAATGGAAATAAAATTAATCCGTGCAAGACGCCCAAAAGTATGAAAAAAAATTTTTTTTACCACATGATGTTAATTTTAATACACACAAACTGAAAAAGGCATGCACAATTAAATGAACTTACTTTTATTGAAGATCTGGTGATGATTGATGGGATGGGAGGAGGGGAGAGAGTGTGTTAGTGTTTAGAAGGGGAATCATTAGGACTTGAGGTAGTAAGTAGCCACTAGGGCCAGCTTCAGAGTCACTGTTCTTTCGCACAAGATATCTGTCCAGTGGCCTGTACCTCTCGTTCCTTTACTTGCCTAAAGTGAAACATTGTCAGTGTAATAATCACCAGACGGCTTGCAATAGCTGTGTGAGTATTTTCATCCATGAAGGTTTGCACTTCAGCCACTTAGCACAGATATCTTTGTAGTAGAACTTCTTCAATTTCTCTCTCCCCTCCTCTGAACCAGTTTCCTCAGGTCTGGCCTCTTGCTCTTGAAGTTGATCTATCATCAGTGGTTAGTTCTTCATTGTCCTCCTCCACCAACTCTTCCACATCCTCCCCACTAACCTCCAACCCCAAGGACTTTCCCAATGCCACAATGGATTCCTCAACTGGCACAGGATTCTCAGGGTTAGCCTCAAACCCTTCAAAATCCCTTTTGTCTACACATTCTGGCCACAGTGCAGATAAGGTCCTCTTTGTCACTTCCTCCCAAGCCTTACCTATAAGGTTTACAAATTGAGGATATTAAAGTGATCTCTCCAGAGTCAGTTGAGTTTCTGAGGTCATTACAAAGCACCTTTCAAACAGAGCTTTTGTGTATGGTGTAGGAGGTAGGTTACTGAAAGCAATGAAGAGTTTTTTACGAGGATAGTGAGGCTCAAGTTAGAGTATGTAGGAAAGAGGTAAATTATTTCCCAGTAAAAGTAGGCCTTAGACAAGGATGTGTGATGTCACCTTGGTTGTTTAATATATTTATAAACCAACCTTTGCTGGCCTTAAATTCACTCACATCATCACTAGTTGCAGGCATTTTTTTAATTAAATCCTCATGCAACTTCCTAGCCTTTTCACATATGATCGCTTGAGAGACGCTATCTCCTGCTAT